>NC_140159.1:259710-351593 GCF_964035555.1 Netta rufina | reverse complement strand
GGTGGTTCGGACAGCAGGTCTACCCAGGTGGGAGATGGGAGATGCTTCGGACAGCAGGTCTACCCAGGTGGGAGATGGGATGTAGTTCGGACAGCAGGTCTACCGAAGTGGTAGATGGGAGATGGTTCGGACAGCAGGTCTACCCAGGTGGTGGGAGATGTTCTGACAGCAGGTCTACCCAGTTGGGAGATATGGTTAGAACTGCAGGTCTACCCAGGTGGTGGATGGTGGTGGTTTGGACAGCAGGTCTACCCAGGCGGTGGATGTGGTTCTGACAGCAGGTCTACCCAGTTGGTGGGAGATGTTCGGACAGCAGGTCTACCCAGGGCTTCCGATGGGGGGCTTGATTAGGAGTGTAATTAGGGTTAGGGTTAATATCCCGAGGGGGGGGGGATTGGGGGAGGCCCAGGGAGGGCCCTTAATGGCTTGGGGGGTCTTAATGGTTATGGGGGATCCTTAATTAGGGCTAAGGGTTGGAGAGAGAGAAGGCGCAGAGTCCTGTTGCGGTTGGGGTTGTCTAACTCCGCAATTCTGGAGCACGAGCCGAGCTCTCAGCACTCTCTCCCACAGCCTACTGTCATGCTGCTCCACAAAGGAGCCCCACAGGAGGAGAGGGCCACCCTCAAGTGAGGTTTTGCAAATGAGGATCTCTTCCCTGTGGTGCTGGCAGCGCCTCGGGTCTCCCCTCTGGTTGCAGTCCCTCGTGCCAGCATGTGGCAATCCCAGCCCTGACTGCAAAGAGCTGGGTACATCTCCGCGTGCCCCTAGAGGAGAGCTGAGCCGTGGGAGCGTTGGCATGGGGCACCCTGGCCCAAATCGGCCATCCGGGCAGTGTCAGGACCTGCCTGTGAGGAGGGCTGGCTGTGGGGAGGATCAGGATCAGGAAGGGCCCGGGCCTGTGTGTGGCTGTGGCACAGCCACTTTGAACAGGGGGGTTCTCGGCTGAGCGCTGGGCAGGGTCAGTGCCGCTCTCACAGCCCTCCTGTCTGCTCCTGCTGTGCTGCTCCCCAGCTCCCTTCCCCTGCGTTCCCTGCATGGCGGGCACAGTCTGGCTGACCCCCAGCACCGAGGACCCTCAGGGGTACTTCTCCATCCAAGTCCTGCTGCGGGTCCCTGGGGATTGCTGTACAGAAGAGCCGGAGTGCTGGGCTGTCTTATCCGATATTTAATGTTGGTGCACCCTGGGGCTCAGTAATTGCCCCAGGCTGCACCCCGGGGGGGCGTCCCCCAGCCCTTGAAGGAGGGTGGGGGGGGTCGTGGGGGCGGTGCCCGTGTCCTTGATGACTGGGGGGCGCTGGGCCGGTCGCGTGCCTGCTGGGACACTGTGCCAAGCCGTGAGGTCACTACACCTCTCCGTGACACCGTGAGGGCTGCAAGGTCACAGCACCTCTGGGTGATGCAGTGCTGGGCCGTGAGGTCCCGACACCCCATTGTGATGCTGGGCCGGGCCACAGGCACTGTTGCGCACCAGTCCCGGCGGCAGCACTAGCTGCAGCTGCAGCGGTGGAGGTGGAGGCATGGTGCTTGTGTGGGGAGCCACGGCCCCTGCCCGCCTCCTCTTCCTCCTCCTGGTGGCCCTGTGTGCCCAGGGTGCCCAGGCTGTGCCATGGCAGCCCCCGGGAGCAGGTGGGTGGACAGGGCCGGGGCCGAGAGAGAGCCTACAGCTCAGCAGGCCCCTTGGTGGCTTTGGAAATCTGGGCTCGTGCCTGGGTCCCTCATCATAGCCTGAGCCCCCTCCAGGCGCTGCAGCTCACTCAGGAGGAGGCAGATCGCACCATGCGAGGGGAATGTTTCTCTTCTGTGCTTGATTGCAGCTGTTCTCGTAGGCTCCGGCTATCTAACATCTCGGCCTGATGTGGACCACGAGTCTCAGCCAAATCCAACGGGTAAGTCAGCGCAAGGAAGCAGCATCTAGGTGCTGCAGAGCCCAAATGTCAGCCAGGCATCCCTGCAGGATGATGCAGGTTGTGCCCTGTCCAGGCACGACCCCTGCTATGCTCTCCTTCTGAGCTACTGATGTAGGTGTTGATGTGACAGAAACTTCTCACGGCTCTTTGCTTGCAGAAGTGTCCCCAGGGAGGGCTCTACCAGACCCTCGGCTGTTTCATGCACTGGAGCCCAGCTGGTCTCGCAGGGGTGGGTAGTCATTTCCCTGACTTCACAGACTATGCCCGGCTTCTCCAAATTGCACTGGTGCCAAAGTGAACTTGCTGCTTTCTGTTCAGGTCCTCTAAGAAGAAAGGGAAAAGTTGAATTAAGAAAATCTTCCCCAACATCTCCTAACATCATAGAGGATATCATAAAGGAGCTAGCGGAGGCAGCACCTGGTGGGTATATTTCACTCTGTCTTTTGAGAAGCACTACCCTCCGAAGACACCATCCTGGAAAGGAGGAGCTGTTCCTTATACTCACACTGTCCTGCTTCCTATCTAAAGGGATGGCCAGAGAGACAGTACCAAAGGAGGTGCTGTGGAAATTAAAGGGTCGCACGCTGCCGCTCTCTGGCAAGGGAGTAGAGGAAACGCAGGCAACTGCCACACCAGGTAAAGGCTGTTTCTTGGCCATCCGCTGTCACCTCACGGCCCCTCCTGAATTACCAGGAGTGCACAGGACACAGCAACGTCCACAATTGTTTTTCCAGGAGTGGATGAGGAGAACAAGGCAAACACCGCAGGGCCCCCAAACTACCGTAGTTACTGCATAGAAGGGGCTGCAGCGTTCCTGGTTCCCCTCCTGCTTGTCACAGTTGCCTGCTGCGTGCTGATCCGGCGTAGGAGGCAGAAAAATCAGTGAGTTGTTGTTCCCGCACTCCCTCTCCTCCTCTCTCTCCTCCTCCCAAATTCTTTGCCTTGGAGAGGGGCAGTCAGTGTGTCACAGCCGCACCTGAGCGCTGCCAGCGTGCGTGTCTGCAGCACAGACAGGGCTTGTGTGTTTAATTACACATCCCAAAGAGTGGATGGGCAGCACCTCACCGAACAGTGAGCCGAGGCTGCCGCCTTGTTGGGCCAGGGCCAGGGCCAGGGCCAGGGCCAGGCAGGGAGCTGAGTGCTGGTCCTTGCCAGGCGCTCTGGGGAAGGGCAGACGGTGGCTTTTGGGGCCTGGCCATGCTGAGCCCAGCTTTGCAAGCCTGTCTCTGCGGGGGCCAGGTCTTCTTCCTGGGACAGCACGTGCAGAGCAGGCAGGTGAGGATGGCCGGCGAGGCGCTGGGGAGGAGACGAGGTTGTGGAGGGGATGCGAGTCCCATCGAGGGCACGGGTTGTCCCAAATTCTGCACAGAGCACTGCGTGCCCACAGCTCACGTACAGCCGCGTGCCTGCACCCCGCTGCCTCGCGCCCGCCTGGCACCGCAGCCGCAGCACGGCCTCAGCAATTCCTGTCCCCGCAGGCGCCTCGCCGCAGCCCAGGCAGCCCAGGCCCGACGCCAGCGGCCACCAGCAGTGCCTGAAAGCCCGGCGCGCCTGCCACCAGCACGGCCTCTGCGGCCCCCGCGGCCCCCGCGGCCCCCACGCCCGGCACAAACACAGTGGAAGGCACGCGACCGGCCCAGCGCCCCCCAGTCCTCAAGGACACGGGCACCGCCCCCACGACCCCCCCCACCCTCCTTCAAGGGCTGGGGGACGCCCCCCCGGGGTGCAGCCTGGGGCAATTACTGAGCCCCAGGGTGCACCAACATTAAATATCGGATTATACAGCCCAGCAGTCCGGCTCTTCTGTACAGCAATCCCCAGGGACCCGCAGCAGGACTTGGATGGAGAAGTACCCCTGAGGGTCCTCGGTGCTGGGGGTCAGCCAGACTGTGCCTGCCATGCAGGGAACGCAGGGGAAGGGAGCTGGGGAGCAGCACAGCAGGAGCAGACAGGAGGGCTGTGAGCGCGCCACTGACCCTGCCCAGCGCTCAGCCGAGAACCCCCCTGTTCAAAGTGGCTGTGCCACAGCCACACACAGGCCCGGGCCCTTCCTGATCCTGATCCTCCCCACAGCCAGCCCTCCTCACAGGCAGGTCCTGACACTGCCCGGATGGCCGATTTGGGCCAGGGTGCCCCATGCCAACGCTCCCACGGCTCAGCTCTCCTCTAGGGGCACGCGGAGATGTACCCAGCTCTTTGCAGTCAGGGCTGGGATTGCCACATGCTGGCATGAGGGACTGCAACCAGAGGGGAGACCCGAGACGCTGCCAGCACCATTTGCAAAACCTCACTTGAGGGTGGCCCTCTCCTCCCGTGGGGCTCCTTTGCGGAGCAGCATGACAGTAGGCTGTGGGAGAGAGTGCTGAGAGCTCGGCTCATGCTCCGGAGTCCCCTCTGGGGGTGTTGAAGCTCTGTCTTCTCGGGGACACCCAAGCCTCACCTTGTGTCCTTTCCATGTACAGGCCTCAGCTTCGTCCTCCCTCAGATTTGTCTGGGGCCAGAAGCCGAAGGAGAGAAGGCTCCTAGTTAAGGATTAATGGGTGCACGGTTAATGGTTGGACCTGATGATCTTGGAGATCTTCTCCAACCTAAGCGATTCCATGATAGCTCAGCAAGGGTTCCACTCTTCAGACAAATTCTGTCATATAAAAAAGCAGCAGTAAATCCTTTAAAAGTTTAGTTATAATTCGGAAAGAAGGGAGCTCAGCGATTAAGACTAGAGATGGAAATCCTCGAAAGGGAAAATGCTAGCACAGTTTGGAAGAAATCTTTTGACTGGTCTTAAGGGCTTACTCCGTTGTACTCACAGGGCAACTCATTCACTCTTTAAGGACTGAAGCTGAAATTACAGATTTTATGTCCTGAAGGCCATAAGATTATTGGCGAATGTCCAGAAGAGGTTGCTGAAGGTGGTGAAGGGTCTGGTGGGCAAGAGATGTGAGGAGCAGCTGAAGTCTCTTGGTTTGTTTGGCCGAGAGACGAGGCGACAGATTTGGGGTGCTCGTGGTGGGCTGGGGGCTGCTGGTGCTGGAGTTGCCAATACCAGCATGGGGTGGGGATGCTGGGGCTGGTTGTGCTGAAAGGATGCGCTCTGAAACTGGATTACACTGGAGAGAGGCAAGGAGGCTGCAAGTCTTTGGAGAAGCATGTCCCCTTTTGCCTGCTGGTTGCAAAGACAACAGTCATAGATGAGCAAAGACATCTTTATTGCTGGGGGAGTCCCAGCCCCACCATAGCTTGGTGGGTGACTTCAACTTGCCAGATTACAGGTGATACAAACCGGTCCAGGGAATAATTCCTAATTCACACTGATAACTTCTTGGTACAGCCCCGTTACTGAGCTGCTCCTGGGCAGGGCTGTCTCTCTGCAGCTCTGCTCTCTCGCCATAAGCTCCCTGTGTCCCAGGAGCCCAGCCCAGCTCAGCAGCAGAGGCTCAGCCCAAGGCATCCCTTGCTCTGCTCCTCTTGCATCCTTGAAGCCATCACCACGGACAGGACACCCAGACGGTGACAGGGAGGGAAGGGATTCAGCTGAGTCAGTAGAGGCATCTCACCCTGGCTTTGTAGTCCTGGGGCTGGAAGGGGACTCAGCGCCCTCCCATGTACCCCACAACCCCCCAGGAGGGATTCCTCTTGCCTCAGTTCAGGCGTGCACAGCATGGGCACCTCCAATTCACGGAACTGGAGGGCAGGAGCAAGATGCTGATGAGCCACCAGCACCAGGAGATTCAGAGGCACCAGCTGAGGTCCCACCCATGTGCAGGTAGCTGCAGGCTGTAAATTATGAGGGCTGGCAACCTCTTGGAGGCTGTTGAGGAGTTCCCTTCTCAAACACCAGATGGCCACCTTTAGTACAAGTGAATCCCTGCTTTCTTCTTTATGTGACTTCGGGCATGGTGGAGATGTGATCTGATAGTCCTGCTCCCAGGAGCCTGTCTTGGTCTTCCTCCTGCTAGCAAGTTACTCCTTGTTGGCATCGGTTACGTGGGAGCTCATCCCTGCTGGATGCTCACGCTCTTGTTTCGCAGGCCCCGTCGTACAGCCTCTTTTCACCACTGTGACACTGTGGTGACACGGCCAGGGCCAGCTGCTGCATGCGGTGACACTGGCACCAACAACCTGCTGCATGCCCCGGCAAGGCTTCTGCAGGCAGGCAAGGGGAGACGAGGACGTGGGTGGCAGGGGCAGGCATAAATACTGCTGTGCTTGGAGATCGTCATAGAATGAAGGAATCAAAGAATCGTAGAAATCATAGAAATGTAGAAATACCAGAATCATAGAAATAGAATCGTAGAATCATAAAAATCGTAGAATGATAGAAATCATAGAATGATAGAAATCATAGAATCATTTGGGTTGGAAAAGACCTCCAAGATCAAGTCAAATCGTTAACCTAGCCATGCCAAGTCTACCTCCAAACCATGTCCCTAAGATGTAGCTGTAAAACCCCAGAGATTGTAGAAATGTGAAGAGAGCACCCAAGCTTCCCAAGGAGTGGCTGGACATCTGTCTACCATTAGAAGCAGAGAACGAACAAAATTAGGTGGCTTTGCTTGCGTGCACAGCTTTGCTTCGCTTATTAAACGGTCTTTATACAACCCGTGAGTTTATCTAAAAAAATAAAAAGGTTATTTTTTGCCCATATGATTCTCTCCCCTAGCCCTGTTGGGGATTCCCCAGACAAAAGGAGAAAGGAGGGGTCTTTGTGGGGTGGGCAGAGGATCTGGGGGCAGGCAGAGGAAGGGCATGCAGGGGCAGACAGAAGGGTTTGGGAGGGCTGGAAGAAATTTGGGGAAGGGCCCCCAGCCAGCAAGCAGCCCCCAAACAGTGCCCCAACACCCAATGGAGTTTAAGGGAAGCCTCCTCCCTCCTAATTAGTTGTAGTTAGTGCTGAGTAATTAGGAGAAAGCACTTATGGGGTGGAGCAAAGGAAGCCTGGACCTCTGCACTTTGAGCACTCGCTGCTTGCTCACGTCGAGCTTTTCACCCACCAGAACCCCCAAGTCCTTCTCCACGGGGATGCTCTCCATGAGTCCTTCTCCCAGTCTGTGCTCACGTCTGGGATTGCCCCACCCCAGCTGCAGCACCCTGCTCTTGGCCTTGTTGAACCCCATTAGGTTCACGTGGGCCCAAATCTCCAGCTTGTCCAGGGCCCTTTGGGTGTCATCCCTTCCTTCTGGTCTTCGTCTTCAGACTTGCTGAGGGTGCACTCGATCTCGCTATGTTGTAAATAAAGTGATTAAACAGAACCAGTCCCAAGACAGACCCCTGAGGGACACCGCTCATCACTGGCCTCCTCTTGGACATAGATCCACTGACCACCACTCTCTGGGTGCGACCTTCAAGCCAACTCCTTACCCACTGAATGCACCACCCTTCAAATCCGTCTCTCTCCAATTAGGAGACCAGGATGCCACGTGGGACCGTGTCAAAGGCCTTGCAGAAGTCCAGGCAGATGACACCGGTCAGTTTTCATTTCTCAAATGATGCAGGCACAATTTGCCCTTGGTGAAACTGTGCTGGCTGTCTCGGATCACCTCTTTGTCCTGCATGTGCCTTGACATTGCTTCCAGGAGGATTTTCCATGATCTTGCTGGGCACAGAGGCAAGGCTCACCTGTCTGTAGTTCCCCAGGTCCTCCTTTCTACCCTTTTTTAAAAAAGGATGTTTCCTTTTTCCTTTTCCTTTTTTAAAAAAGTGATGTTTCCTTTTTTTTTCCCAGTCACCAGGGACTCATCCGACTGCCAGGACTTTTCAAATACGATGGAGAGAGGCTTGGCGACTCCATCAGCCACTTCTCATCAGTCCCCATGGAGCTGTTCCTGTTCAGTTTCATCGGGTGGTCCCAGCACGTGGGACCCTGCTCCCCCAGTCCCTGCCCAGAGGTTCAGGGGTTCGAGAGACGTGGGAAGCCCTCTGCTCCATAGCCTCGGGTCAGGCTCTTGATTCTCCCTTTCCATCTTCCCAAGAGGGAGAAAGGGAGGGAAGGAGGAGAGAAACTGCCAAAGCCAAGCGATGGGTTTGGGACAAATGCACAAAACCCATGGGTTACGGGCAGCACGCTCCCTCCCCTCTATCGATGCTTCCTCATCCACTGCTGGCTGCCAAGGGCTGAAGGCACGGCAAAAAAAGGCTGGAGGGGAAGGAAGGCTGCGAGGTGGAGATAAGGCTGCAGAGGACAGGAGAGAGTGGTTTCTCCATCCTCATATCCCACAGCCTCACACGGCCCCAAAGTCGCTCTGCATTCCACCAGCAGGGTCCCCGTCTCCTTCCTGCCCCCATATCCCTCCCCAGCAGCCGAAGCCCCCCATCCTTTCTGCCACCCATATCCAGATTTCCCAGCCCGCCCCCATCAGCTCAGGTTCCCATATTGATCACGCAGCTTCCCCACATCCCTGCATTCCCCTTATATCCAGTGTTGGCCACATCCCATAGCCCCGCACATGCCCCAAATATCCACCATTCACTCCTTAACGCCCCACCCCAATATCCCCCCGGTTCCCCGTACGCCACCCCCAGGGGCTCAAATGCCACCCCCACATTTTCAGGTTCCCAGTCTCTGCATTTCCAGCATCCTCCTATTGCAGCCCCACAGCTCCCACATATATGGGATATGGGACATTCCCCTCCAAAATCCCAAACACCAGAGCCCCCAGTCACCCACCCCACCTGCAGCAGCTCTCCCACCCCTCCCTGGATGCCCTAACACACCGGGACAACCCAGGTGAGGTGACAGTGGTGGCCATCCAGTTAATGACACACACAAGGGCTCGTACTGCTTTGGGGACTCTCGTTCCACCTTTTTTCTTCTCCTTTGCCTCTCCAACCTGCTCTTCCCACTGTTGTGCCCTCCTGGATGCTCCTGGCATCCCTTTTCTTCCCCATCCCTCTCTCACTCTGTCTCAGCCTCTGTCCATGCTTTCATTTTTTCACTCCATTTAATTTTTTCTCTCCATTTATTTTCTCACCCTTTATCACTTTTTTTTTTTTCTCACAATTTCCATTTTTATTTCTGGCCTTCCTTCATTTTCTCTTTCACAACCACCCTTCCCAACAACGTCAGTGTCTCCTCCCTCCCCTTTACCACATGAAATATCCCTTTTCTACTTCTTCCGTCCTCCCAGGAACCGATTCTTGCTTTCTTTTCCCACAGCTGAGCACTCGTTTGGCTGCACACCAGTCTTTTGGGATGTCTTCAGCAGGGAGCAGTCTTTAGGGGGTGGAATCACCCACAGCATCTTCCTCTCATTAGTGTTCCTCGTATTTATTATCCTCCTGAAGGGTGTATGGGGATCTGGCGTCCAGCTGGGAGATCCCAGCAGGGCTGGCTCCATACAGAAACGAAGCATCTGCGGGAAGGAGTGAGGTGGGTGGTGGGGAGCCCGAAAGTGGGGCAATTCCCCTCTCAGCTCAGGGTGTACCTTTGCTTCTCCCCCGGGCCCAGAAGAAGAGGAGGATGAGGCTGTTGATGGTGAGGAAGCAGCCACCCACAACCAGGAGCCGTAGAAGAAAGAAGCAGCTCTTGCCTGCAAGAGGGAGGGACAGGTTAGGAGATGTAGACACAGTTCATGCATGCTCAGGGAGGACGTGAGCATCGTTCTGCCACCATCTCTGGCTCCCTTTCCCCACCCCTCCTTCTCCAGGCATTCTGCTCAGGTCCTGAGTGCCAAACACCCAAAGACTCTCCTCGCTTGCTTGGCTCTGCAGGAGGCACTGAGAAAATTCAGAACGATGGCTCAGGAGGCCAAGGAGAGGCTGCTGAGCCATAAGGGTGGACAGGGGGATGCTTGATACTTGTTCGGAGTGGTTGGGGTGATGGAAGGGCTGAGAGGGAGGGAGAGGTGGGTGAAAGGCTTGGGGGGGCTACGTCATAGATGGAAGGATGGTGATCGGATGGATAGAGCAGCTGCCTGGTGCAGGAATCAGCTAGTTTGGAGAGGAATGTACAGGGACGGAAATTGAATAGTTTCAGGGAAAAGTGGAGAGAGGGAGGGACAGACGGATGGACAGATGGAGAGAGGGACGGTTTAATGGGTTGGTAACTGGATGGATGGATGGATGGATGGATGGATGGATGGATGGATGGATGGATGGATGGATGGATGGATGGATGGATGGGGTTGGTGCTGGATGCACTGACAGATCATTAGGTGAGTGGATGGATGTCCAGCTCACCTTTTTTTGGGGGATTTACACTGATAGACACGGCTTGGCTTGTGAAGGAGGGGATCCACCTCTCAGGCTTTTTTTCCTCATACTTGCAGGTAAAGTTTCCACTGTGTTGGGGACCAGCACGTGAGAATTGTAGGACCATGGAAGTCCTTAAACTGCCCCCATGATCTGTTGCATTGTCCTCGGAGCCTTCTGCCACAGGGAGGACCTCTTGGCCATCCCTGTAGAAGTGAAACCTCCGTATGGTGACATTTCCCGGGGCCTTACAGATGATGCTTAGGAGATCTCCTGCCATCACCTCTCCCTGTGGGGACTCCACCATCAGCAGGGGCTGGGGAAGGTGGTCTGAGAAAAGGGGAGGAATAAATGGAGACGTAAAAGGGGAGGAATAAATGGAGACATAGCAATAAGGACAGCACAAACGGATCTCCAGATGTTTGCCTTTCCACTGCATGCAGCAAAGCTTGGGACTGTGGGCTTCCTGCCACGACATGAGAAGAGCGCCAGTGGCAGCCACCTTCCAGACCATTCTGGTCCCAGAAAGATAAATCCTCCACCCAGACATCCTACTGATTTGGGGGATGGGCTGGGTTAAACCACAAAGCCCACCAGTCCTACTGGGAGACTTCCAGGTGAGGAGCTATAGCTGATCCCCACGTTTGGGCATCTGAACAGTTCTCAGAGAGGAGGGATAAAGCAGAGAGCAAGATAAAGAAATCACACAGCTCACCTCCAATCTTGATCACCAGTGCTTCACTGGTTGGGGACGTGAGCTGCTTCGGACCTCGCCCGATGGAATAGCTGCAGAAATGTGGCCCCCTGTGTTGCATTCGGGAGAGGACGAAGTCAAACGTGTAGTTATTCGTCGAGCTAAATCCTGAAATTGCCCAGCCACCGTCGCCAAAAATTTGGTACATCAGCTTCCCAGTGATGTTGCGGGGAGTGGTGCACACCAGCGTGACAACATCTCCGAAGAAATATTCCTTCTGTCCCTGCAGCACCCAGAGGGTCGGGGCAGGGACTGCGGCTGGTGGATAGAGAGGGAGACAGGCAGGGGGGACAGAGGTGAGGTGCGAGGAGCAGAGGCAGGAGGGACTAACTCCATGCAAATAAAAGAAATTGGCTTTCATTTCAAGGAATACAATAAAGCACAGAGGGGACTTCATAAAGCAGAAATGTCTCTGGGCTATGACTCATTTTATCTCCTTGTGATTCAGCACAAGGTTGCGTCCCGCTGAGGGAAGTGATGAAAGAAAGGAGACTACAAAAACCCTTCCCACACCCTGGGCAGCTTTGTCATGCCAGCCAAAATGTCCTTCATGTCCTTTCAAGCAAATTATTATTTTTTTTTTCCTGCAACTTGGTCATTTATGAAAATAGGAAATGGGGAAGGGGGGTCAAAAAGGCTAAGGGAGAAGGGTAAAACCCGTTGCTGATGCTCCTCCACAGCAGCCATTGGGAAAACGCGTTTGGTCTCCACCAAACCCTACAAAAATACCATCGTCCCACACCCAAACTGGGAGGAGCAGGTGTGGGAAGGAGAGGGCCGGGAAGGGGTTGGGTCTCGAGGGGTTTCCACTCATCACCAGGGTGCTGACACAAGGCAGGACTTCAACAAAGTGAGATAAAGAAAAAGCCCCAGCGCCCAATTTCACCACTGGGCTCTTATGGGGAGGGGGAATGAGGCTGAGAACGTCACACCTGTGGGACCCCAAATCCAGCCGTGCCCCCAGCAGCTCAGCCCCTGTTTTAAGGAGACCCCAGAGGAGTTACCTTCCTCGGAGACCATCTGGCAGGGCACGAGATGCACGGTGGCTGGAAGAGAAGAGGGGAGAAGGTCTGAGTGTGAGAGCAAAGTGAGGAATGGGAATTACATGGTGGGGACATCTAATAGGGGAAGGGAAGGGAAGGGAAGGGAAGGGAAGGGAAGGGAAGGGAAGGGAAGGGAAGGGAAGGGAAGGGAAGGGAAGGGAAGGGAAGGGAAGGGAAGGGAAGGGAAGGGAAGGGAAGGGAAGGGAAGGGAAGGGAAGGGAAGGGAAGGGAAGGGAAGGGAAGGGAAGGGAAGGGAAGGGAAGGGAAGGGAAGGGAAGGGAAGGGAAGGGAAGGGAAGGGAAGGGAAGGGAAGGGAATAAAGTATAGGGGGGAGAAGGAAAGGAAGACTGGTATATAGAGGGAGGTGAAAGAAAGGAAACAAGATTGGATTGAAAGTCAGAAAAGAGGAAAAAATAAAAGATGAGAGCAGAAAATGTAAGAAGCAGGAAAGGACATAAAGGAGAAGAAGGTCTAGAGGCAAAAGAAAGGGAAAAGAAAAGTGAGGTGAATAAAAGAGAGAAAAGGAGGAAGGAGAGAGAAGAGAAGAGAAGAGAAAAGAGAAAGAGAAGAGAAGAGAGAGAAGAGAAGAGAAGAGAAGAGAAGAGAAGAGAAGAGAAGAGAAGAGAAGAGAAGAGAAGAGAAGAGAAGAGAAGAGAAGAGAAGAGAAGAGAAGAGAAGAGAAGAGAAGAGAAGAGAAGAGAAGAGAAGAGAAGAGAAGAGAAGAGAAGAGAAGAGAAGAGAAGAGAAGAGAAGAGAAGAGAAGAGAAGAGAAGAGAAGAGAAGGCAAAGTGGACACATGGGGACTCACTGAGGAAGATCACGAGGCGGTGGGCAATCATGTCAGCGCGGTCCAGGGGGTGCTGAGGGCTCTGAGCTGGGCTGCCCGGGAGCAGGACGCGCTGTCTGGTTGCTCCGTGCTGCTCTCTCCATCTGTCTGACTTGAGCCTGGGGCTCACGGGGGGAGGAAGAGGAAGTGCTGCAGAAATAAATGGAAGCCACGAACCACATCCGAGGATCGTGAGGGAACTACACCCCTAATTCTGTGTTTTTCTGTGTTGTCATCATGTTTTTAGATGACATTTCTCCCTACGTGCTCTCAGTCCTTCCTTTGGGCACTCTCTTTGCCCCACGAACCATAGTCTACCTCATCAATACCTTAGGTTGGGGGACAGAAGGTGGATTTTATCTACTCTCTCCTGCCTTGGACATCTTCCTCGTGATAGGTGACAAGAGGAGCAAGAGGAGCAAGATCCCTTGCTCTTGTTCCATGCAGGGGGGTGGACAAGATGACCTCCAGAGGACCCTTCAAACTTCAACCAGTCTGTGAGTATTGGCTTAGGAAGACCCTGAGGATGAGGAAGGTGACTGAAACTGTCTTGCACTGGGGAGACAGGAGCAGGGATGAAACACGGCGACGGCCTTGACCATTTATTTTCCACAATGGGAAGCATTTTAAGGGAATGCAGGTGGGATGTAAGGGGTGGCCTTCACTTATCACCGTTGGAGTAGTATCCACTCCCAGGAAAGCAAAAGGAGGCCCTCGAGGGGAAAAGCTGGAAGTTACCCTTCACAACACCGCTGAGGAAGGACCAAATCCACTGCACCTCCACTTATCTCCTCTGTAGCCACAGGTACAGGTCCCCATGCCATTATCCTACAGTGCTGGGTCATTAGTGCTGAGCACTCATCTCCAGCGAGGTGACCTTGGCTGCGATGGTGGTCTCAGGATCTTCCCTGCAGAAGTGAAACAATCACTGCCTTGTTTACAGGAGCTGTGTAAGAGGAAGAGGTGGCAGCCCTCCCTTGTGACTCCAGACAAAATGTTCAGACCGAGTGTGGGACTGGATGGTGAAAAAAAAAAGCAAATAGATACCTTTAGGGTTCTGTTCTTCCTTCCTCTTTTAACCACCTAAGTTTCAATGACACATATCTAGGTCTTGAAAAGCATCTGTAAAGAGAACTAAGCCTGGCGACCTCAGAACTAGGTTTTTCAAGAAAAATGAATGCTGCTGTCATTGTGCTTCGTTAAATTCAGGGTAATGGAAGGCCTGAGATCTGGAGGAAAGTATCTGTGGATAGAGAGAGGTGTGATGGAAGAACAGAGCTGTCCAGGACAGTGGAGAGAGAACCCTACTGATGCGTAGCTTACCTCTAATCCTGATGGCTTTGCTCTTCACAGACCAGACTGCTCTGAACCCACTGATTACGGTGTTGGTGCACGTGTGTGGTCCACCACCCTTTGGCTCTGTGATGCTGAAGCTGCAGCTACAGGTCCAAATGTCCACACCCCATCCACTTTTTGTTCCCCTTGGATCAGAAAACGACAAATCAGAAGGAGAGAGTGTGCACAGTGAGCTCGTCATTCTTTTTGTGAGTTCAGAGAGTGCAGAAAGGCCTGGGAGGGATGTTAGGCTTACAATTTATAGGAAGATAGACTTGTTCACCAGGGATCAGAGCAGAAATCCCTGTCCTTGGGACCGCTTGGTGCACGCATACTGGATCAGACATTTGAGGGACGGGTAAACTCAGCTTGCACAAGCTTCCTTGATATAGAGCTCTCTCCCTGTATGACTCATTAATTTGCTGGCAGAGAACAAGCTGTTGTGTTGCTTGCATCAGCACAAACTCCAGCCCTCTGACACTTTAAAAAAAAAAAACACAAAAAACAACACAGGAGAAGAACAGTAATGAAAACCAGAAGTTTTCTTGCACTGCGACTTCTGTTTTTTCTCAGGGTGGACGAGAGATAAGAAATCAGCTTTAAGTCCCACAAAAGTCCCACAACCCCATCCTGTGCCAGCCCCTAGCTGCACAACAAGCTCTTGCACAACTTTTTTTTTTTTTTTTTTTTTTTATCTGCATTTAAAGCTTGAAACCAGATAGCTTAATTCCAGTTCCTCAAAGACAGAGCTACTTGTGACTAACACTCACAGTCCTCGAACTGAGGTCAGACCTCTGGGACATAAGCAAGAACCGTAAGGTCGAGGGAACAGGTCTTCTGCACCTTCTGCTGTGGTTTCACACCAACAGGCAGCCAAAAGCCACCACAACCCTTCTCTCATTCCTCCTCAAGGGGGAAGGGGGAGAAAATACAATGAAAAAGGGCTCAAGGGTTGAGATAAGAACAGGGACAGCACTCAACAATCATCATTATGGGCAAAACAGACTCAGTGAAGGGAGATCAGTGTAATTTATTGCAACAGAATGGAGCAATGTGAAAGTAAAAGCTAACTGAAAACACCCTCCCCACTTCCCCAGCACCCACTTCTACTTCTTCACCCCGAGCAGCTCAGGGGAATGGGGAATTGGGGCTGTGGTTAGCACAGAAAACTTCATCACCTGCCATGGTCAGCGTAGAGCACATCATCATCGCCTCCAACGTCGGGTCCCTCTCAGGGGATGCCTCCTTACCAAACTGATCCTGTGGGAGCTCTTCTTCCCATGGAAATCTTCTTCCCATCCGTCAGGAGCAAACTGCTCCAACCTGGGTCCCCCCATGGTTTCCTTCCTCTGGGCTCCTTCGTGCGTGCAGACTCTCTTTTATCACATAACAACTTCAGCCAGTTCACTGCAATAAACCTTTCTGATAACTCACACGGGTTATAACCCCTCTCCAGAGTGCTGTGAGGAGAGGGGGTAGGACTCGGCGGTCTAAAAACATCACCTGACAAAAAAATAACAGCCGGGGAGAGATGAGCAGGGTCCACCGTGGAAGAGAGAAAGCTTGACGAGGAGATGCAAGAAACGTGGGCCCACGATAACCTCAAGCAGCAGCTAGGACGTTGCTTCCTCACACCTTGCAGCGTTCCACCGCACACTGGAATAGCTGGAAGGCCAAAAATAGGCAGCATTTGTAAAGAGGGAGATTTGAAATCAAGCAGAGTTTTAATGTGTAGCAGCATGCTGTTGTGCCTGAGCTGATAGAATCGTCATCTCCCCCATAACATCCTCATCTTCCCCATAACATCCTCATCTTCCCCATAACATCCTCATCATCTCCCCCATATCATCATCACCCCCACATATCATAACTCAGAGGAAGATGAGAACTCACCAGACTCCAGTGCTGCTCTCTAAAACTTGCATTTCCCCAGGCTGAGCTCGGGGGACATCACAGGGTTAAACCCCAGCTTCGCCTTCCCCAGCTGCAGGAATGGTTTAAAATAAAAAAAAATAAAAATTAAAATAAAATAATAATAGAATAGAATAGAATAGAATAGAATAAAATAAAATAAAATAAAATAAAATAAAATAAAATAAAATAATAAAAAAATAAAATAAAATAAAATAAAATAAAATAAAATAAAATAAAATAAAATAAAATAAAATAAAATAAAATAAAATAAAATAAAATTAAGAACAGGGTATTGTTCAGTGACACAGATGGAGCGTGCTAAGTCTCTAACTAGCCGAGGCTGTCAGGAAAGA
The DNA here is from genome assembly GCF_964035555.1 of Netta rufina. Taxonomy (NCBI): domain Eukaryota; kingdom Metazoa; phylum Chordata; class Aves; order Anseriformes; family Anatidae; genus Netta; species Netta rufina. Next base: position 335,274 of record NC_140159.1, on the reverse strand, counting down.
GACAGAAGCAGAGTGATACAAGATGAAACTTTTCAAGGATTAGTGTTGTGGCTTAACCCAGCACCACACAGCTATTTGCTCACTTCCCTCCCACCACAGAGGGATGGAGGACAGAAGAGAAAAAAAAAAGTAAAAAAAAAGTAATAGCTCGTGGTTTGAGATAAAGACAGTTTAAAAGGGCAGAAAGGAAGGGAAAAAAATAATAATGATAAAGGAATATAGGAAGCAAGTGATGCACAGTGCAATTGCTCACTACCCACCCAGCGATGCCAGACCCCAAGCACTGTTCCAGCTACTGGGAGGAAAATTAACTCAATCCCAGGTGAAATCAGGACAGATGGTCAGAATGACTCCAAGCACAGGGCAAACTGACTGCTGCTTTCGTGGTAAGTTCAGCAGGTCCTTTCTGGAAGGTTCTGTCTTGCCTTGGTTTGCAGCTATGGCAGTGGGAGATGCTGAAGAAAAATCTTCCTTCGGCCACCGTGTCTTTGAAGCCTGGCGTGGAGTGGAAGCTTGGGAGCCCACAGCTCCCCTTTTCCTGAAGCCCTCCTGAAATAAGGTGGAAAAGAAAAAGCTCTTATATATCCAAATCGTTCCTTTGCCAGCTGGATCCATGGGTTAAGATCTGCTGCTCCTCGAGGAGTTTGGGGTTCTCACCTGGCTCACTTGACTTTGCGTGGGCAAACCTTAAGTATTCACACAGAAATGCCCTGCTCCTCCTCGCCTTGGCCAAAAGGACTCCTTGATCACCTCCTGGGGCTGGGAAAACCTCGAGGAGGTGCCACTGGGTTGCCTGGAAGAAGGAACAGCCGACTGCATCCTTGTGAGCGATGACTGAGGTCAAAGCAGCAAGGCAATGCCCAGGGGACAGTGCCTTGTGTCTTCTTGGAGGAAGGGAAACTCAGCCCCATGGGGCAGGCCTGGTTAACACCACGCTCATCCACAGAGGAGGTGCTGTGAAAATTCAGAAATGAGGCTGAATTTCAGAGGCAAGCAAAAACCAGGTTTAATTGTGGGTTAGGTGTGGGATAGAGCAGACGCACAAATCAACCCAGAGGCTCTTCTCTGAGCCAACAGCATGTCTAGACTGAAATGCAAAATAGTCACAACCCTAAAACCCACAGACTTTCTCTGCCATGACCCCGAGGCTGTGCACAAGCACACATAAATGCACACACTTCAGGAAGGAGGATGGAAGGAAACACCTTCCCATGAAACACACAAGACCTAAATACAACAACCAGCTTTAATTGGTAAGACTCAAGGCATGGGGTTGTGCACAGAGGAGATGAGTAGTCAAGTACTTCCAGTTCACTGCTTCTGTCTCTTCGGGACACTGAGGCAGACAGTGAGGAATCAGGCAGGGCCCAACGGAACGGATTGCCTTGGCAAAACAGAATAAAACCTTTAAGGATTCTTCTTCTAACTCATCTTGTTAGTCCATCCTGAATCCTTCTTCCAGATCTGCAAATGAGGAAAGTAACAGCATCAAAAATTGCTTCTCTTTATTCTTGGACCTCTAAGGGAAATCAGTTTGGGGTTCAAACAAGAGAGGAGGGTGAGCAGTGATCCTGTTCAAGCTCTGTCCAGAACACCCTCCCCAGAAAGGAAGGTAAAGTAACACTCAAAATGAAGGAATTTTTTTTTTTTTTTGGCAAAGAAAATGAAGTCCCGGGATCATAAGAATTAGTGTGGTGCAATAAAAATTAAATATTTACCTCTTTTCTTCTTGAGGCGGTGGGAGAAGAAAAAGATGAGGCCATTGATGGTAAAGAACGAGCCACCAACAAGGATCTCTCGAACCCAGCCGATTATCTGGCCTGGGAAGGAACCAGTGGTGACTTTGCCATGAAGACTCTTACAACAAGCAAGCCCACCTATAGCTACTGAGATCTTGGAGGGATGGAGGATAAAAGAAAGAAGGTCTAGAAGGAGGTTCTAGAAAGCCATCAGAAAAGCCATGTAAGGTGATGAGACTCTTTTCACGGAGATTTTTTCCCCCAGTATTTCTTGTATTTATTGTTGATGAGAGCATGGTTAGACATGGCAATAAGCTCATTTAGTGATGGACACAGAAACAGATGACACTCACGAATGAATTCATAGGCAAGCACACACAGAATAAATTAACCAATGATAGGTCAGTAGTTATTAGAGGTTTTAGTGAGGAAGGGTTGGAAAACTCACGTTTCACGTAGACATTGACCCAGGGGCTGCTCTCGGAGCGAACGGCACGTCCAGACTTAAATACAAAATAGGCACAACTGTAAGACCCAGAGACCTCCCTTCCTGTGATGTTCAGGTTGTAGCTGTAGTTTTGCAGTTTCACAACTGGGATGGAGATTGCAAGTCCAAAGTCTCCATAGTACTGGAATTCTCTGATGTAGAATGAAGAAAAGGGGACGGTGCAGAGGAGCTTGACATTGTTCCCGTATCTGTAGACTGGCTGCTGAGGATCCAGGGACAAAACCGGGGCCACTGGAGCATCTGGGGGGGAAGAGCAAACAAAACCTGCTACCTATTGACATAAGGATTTGTGCACAAAACCCATTATTTTTTCCAATGTCATGCTTCAGATTTGACAAAGGGAGTAGACAAGTTAATTCTCCAGAATATTACTGGGACAAATACAGAACCTTTTACTAACAATCAGCTCTTGTGTGAGTCATTCATCGCTCTTTTTTCTACATGTCTTGAACTATGAGAAGAGAAACACAGACCCACAGACCTCAGAGATAAGAATTCTGAGCAACTCAGTTTCTTTGTATTCACCAAAGTGCAGAAAATAAGTACTCACACGACCAAAGAGGAAGGCACATGATGCACCCCAAACCCTAAGGAAAGGCTTGGGGAGGCTCAGTGCTGTGAGACCCCTTGGAGGTGACAGAGCTGTTAGGCTACCCTATTCCTGACTGCTCAGAGAAACCCAGGAGCACAAAAGGAGCTTGTGAGAAGGCAGAGACTCGAAGCAACATCATCTAGAGGCAACACAAGACCCACGTACCCTGAACGTTAATTGAAAGAGGAAGGCTCCTATTGGAAAGAATTTTTCGCCCAGCATCCTTCACCCAGTACATGCACGTGTACTCCATGGCAGACGCTTTTGCAGCTGTGAGCTGGAACCAGGCAATTGTGTGAGAGTAGGAAGCAAGTTCGTAGACTTGGTCTCCACTTCGATTGAAGAACCGAAATCCATCTACGTTCATCGTCGGAGCCATGCATATGAAAGCAACACGTTCCCCTTCGTAGTAGACATCATAACTGGGGTCTGTGGAGAGCACAGGGACTGGCAGGGGGTCTGGGAAAGAAAGGTAAGGATTTAGAGGACGGGAGGGAATTTTCAAAGTGGAAAAGGAAAGTGAGACATCCCTTTCCTCTCTGTTTCACAAAATGCAATCCAACTCCACCCCACTGCCAAAGAGTCAGTTTAGTTGGAGTGCATCTCACAACAGGTAAAATTGTTCTTACCAGCAGAGGATACAGCAAGTGGGAGCATCTGGAGGAAAGCTGTAAGAGACGGGTATTGAAGGCTTTGAGATGATACGACAAGTCAGAGGAGACTGCAAAAAAAGGAAGAAAATAAGCCACTTACACAGCAGCTGTGCGAGAAAGTATTGCATCATCGTGACCAAAACCGTCTTGGAGAAAAAAAGAATGGTGCCCAGCCAGCTTATATTTCGGGCGCTATGAAGTCCTGCCCCTTTGGGGAATCAGCTGAGAAGGCAGCCACTCCCCAGCACTACATATTCATGGTTCCGTGGTGTGGAAAGTCTGGATGGATCACGGAGCAAACCAAGTGCACTATGCCACAGTCCCTTTGCAGACACTGGAGAGGGCACGGCAACTGCAGGTCATGATCCTGATCCTCCATTTCTTGTGTTTTGTGAAAATTTCCCTTGGGAAATCCCAATCCCATCCGGAGATGGGTTCTGGGCTTGGCTATCTGTTCTCCTAGCTACTCCACCTGCCTAGTGCAAGGTTTTCTCCCTCTCCATAGGGCGACCACCAAAAATTTAACATCCTAATGAGCAACCATTCCTTCTCCACCATCCATCTTTCCATTTACCCACCCATCTGTCCATTTACCCACCCACCGTCAGCTTTGTGTTCACCTGCCTCTACACACCATCACTCAGACAAATTTAGCCATCTGTGTTGCTCAGTTTCTTCTACACACTCTGCTACTTGGTTCCATGTTTCTCAATGCAGACTCGTATCCCCAGGTACGTGCAGATGTTGAATTTGTGAGGGCTACTAAGCCAGCATGGGTCACTAGCCCCAAATGCCTAAACTATAATCTCAAATGACCTAAAATATTACCACTTTAGGCAATGAACAAGATGTCCCATCTTCAGATGTCATCATATGTCTGCCCAGGACCAACCCAGGGACAAATTTTTATCACAAAGACTAACGAGGCTAAACACCTTCACCCAGTGCCCAGCCTCTTAAGCAACCTCTGCACTGATGGCACTTGTTCCTTCAAAACCAGGCCTTAGCACCCTTTTTGGATGTTTGAGTTCCTAATCCTTAATTGTGCTAGGGGATTCATTCAAATTCAAGCTGAAAAAAAGCAAATCAATTGCCCAAATTGATTTCAGCCTGCCCAGGTCTGTTGAAGAGCAACACAGCTGCCACAGTCACCCGCTGGACTCCAGCAAGTCCTAGAGGCAGAAATGCCATCAAATCTGGAGGATTATTTTTAAATACAGGTTGAAAGGCCTTGGTTTTGGAAACGAGAGATGATTTTTGGTTGCTGGTTTAATAGAAAAAAAAAATATATGTATCAACTGCAACGAATCTGAAGAAAATTCATGTGCTGCTGAGGCTTCCTTCGGAAAAAAAAATCTACAAAAATCAACTTATCTTTTAGCTACATACAACATATGTTGGATGAGATTATTTCTTCTGTTAAAGTGATTTGATGATTGCCAAGCGATTGACTGATATCAGCACTAGGAAGCAGTATCTTGAATTTACAGAAATGGGGCTGCTGGAGTGTTCAAGGGTTTGAGAAGGCAAGTTCTCATGGGTCCTAAGAGAGGAGAAAGGAGGAGAGGAGCTGGGCTGCAGGCTAGGATGAGCTGAAGGATAACTGAATCAAATAAAAGCTTACAGAGATCAATATCTGGGGTTTCTGGCCAGCTGCAAGGATTAGAGAAGAGTCTGAGGAGCAGTGGTGGGCTGACCTGGCTGGCAGCTAAGCCCCACACGATGCTTGCCGTGAGGAAAGAGACTAGAAAGAGCAGAAAGGACAAAAGTTATGGGTCAAGATTAAAAATGTTCAATAAGCAAAGGAAAGAGGAAGAAGGAATTTTAAAAATAAACACAAGTGGTGCAAAGGAGATTTCCCACCACCTCCCACTTATCCTTCACCCTGGGGTTGCCCCTGCTGCCACCCCCTTGCCACATCACCCCAACGCAGACCCCCAAACTTTAGATGCTTGGACCCTTAAGATGGGGGCTGGACCCTAAAAGGAGGTTTTGGGTCCTAAAACTGAGGGTTGGAGCCCTTAAAAATGCAGCTGTGGATGCTCAACGGGAAGCTCTGAAATCCCAAACCAAAGCTCTGATCCCCAGAAATGGGGGTATGGACCCCACCATGATGCTTTCGGGCCCTGAAATGAGGTTTAGGGTCTGCCAACGAGCCTTTGCTCCCTCAGAAGTCTCACTACACCCAAAAATGAGGCCGTATCTGCTTGAAGGAGGGCTTGGGGCTTACCGTGGAGATTCAGCCCCAAAAACTGAGGCTCTGGGACCTAAACAGAAGGGTTTGGACCCTAAACAGGAGATATTAGACTCTAAAACTCAGGGTGGAAGCCCTTAGAAGGATGTTTTGGACCCTAAAATGAGGTAGCCAAAGCAGCAGTGTGCCATCAGCACTGCCCCGGCACAAATCTGGAATGACACCACAAGGGCCACTGTGATGAAAATTAACCCCAATTAATTATCCCTCCAAGGGTGAAATAACTAACAAACTGCACCACACAAGTCCCATTCCTGCCCCTTTGGCATCTGCAGCCGCCTGCCCCAAGTCAGCCGGATGCAAATCCTTCTTTAGAAGCACTGCCTTGTCATGTCCCGATTAAAACAGCTCTTTGGGGAAAATGAAAATAAAAATTAAAGCAATCTGGGAGCAAAATAAACAGAGCAAACTTGCCAGCACTATGGTTTTTGGTTTGGTTTGGTGCCTTTTTTTTTGCTAATGTGAAAAAAGCAAGCGACCTCCGGACCTCAACCACCAGCAGCCTCCAAACTGAACACGAGAGCCCTGCTGAGAGCTGCAGGGATCGCCCAGCTGCCAGCATCTGCACCTCTCCCCAGCAAACTTCCCTCTCCCGGTGGAGAGAGGGCAGCATGTCGCACGGCCTCTGGCCTCTCTCTTTCTGCTTCCTGGCATAACAGCCTGAACGTGGGCACCTGGAGAGTGATCGGAGAGCCGTGGGTTGGGAACCAGCTCCTGCTGGATGCCCCAGAGCTCCATCCTGCCCAAGTGTGCTTCAGCTGTGCAGCAGATACCTACAGCTGTGCCCTGAATCTTTCTCATCTCGCCTCCAACAGCATTTGATCTCTGCTCAGACCCGGAAACTGCTACGAAAACCAGCAATGAGGTTTTCTCCTCTCCCTTCGTGTCCATTTGTGACGTGTCTGTGCCGTGTAGTGCAGGAAATGAACTTGGACACGCACCCCAATCATTTTTGGGTTTTACTTCTTGAGATAAGACTTCCATAGTCTTATCTCAGCTTGTGTGTGGGGTCTCTCCTGTCCCGGGCGCCTTGCTCTGGACGGTTCGGGTTCCAGCGTCTTGGATGTACCGTCTGGGGTGGGCAGCAGCAGGGAGGTGTTATAGCGAGGCCTCTGGGACAGGCTCTCCTCAGAACTCGTTGGTGATGATACGACGATTCTAGGGAGTCTCCTCGCAGTTGGAGTTCTCAAAGGGAGAGACAGCTTCTTGGAGGTTGTCTTTGTTGGAATTTTTGGCAGTCCACCAGCACGGAGGACTGTGTCCACTCCTCGCTCTTCTCCAGTGAGCCCCAGAGGAGTCGCTGCCCAAACTTGGTCCATCCATGGTGTTCCATTTCTGGCTGTGAGTTTGCCTTGGTCTTGGCTGACCAAATGCTGGTTTTTGGCAGGAGGCACCCCTGGGATTGCTGGCAGCTTGCTGAAAACACATCAAAAAAGGTTGCTTGAGCACATAATGGCACTGGCGCTGCATCCTGCACCTTCAAGACGTGCGCCTGCTTGCACACCACCGGCCCCATCCACCCCTCCAGATGCTGCTTTCATCACTGCGGGGCAGCCCCAGCCCGGAGTGTTTGGGGCTGGGCGAGGGGCTCCCTGCTGTGAAGAAGACAACCGTGAGACTCCGGCCTCACCTTATCCCAGCCTTCTTCTTGTTCTCTTGTACTTTTGTTTCCTTCAGCCTTGGGAGCTCGTATTTCGGGATACTCGAGCGCACGGTGAAAGGCATGTCAAGCAATCCCACTGAGGCTGGAAAGGATGGACATGGTCAGAAGTGGGGAGCTGCTGCTGCCGACATCGGTCCCAGGGGTGCACGGGGTCTTGGACCCCCATCCTCCTGCACAGGCACTGTGGCCACTTCCCATCGCAGGGCTCGGTTTTGGGGAAGCCATCGAGATGTGGGGACAAAAGGCTGTGCCCAGCTGTGCCCGTACCTTTGGCAGTGATGTTGGGCATCAGGCACCTGCGCTGCATGCCGTCCCACAGTTCTGTCCATGTCGGCTTCATGCAGGAGGATTTCCGATCCTTGGCAGAGGTCATCCCTGAGCCTTCAGGCTCATCCCTGCGCTCATCCTCTGAACAATCCACCCTTGGAGCCTACACACCAGGGCTTAGGGCCTGAAGAGAAGGGCTTGGGGCCTAAAGAGAGGGGTTTGGGGTCTAAGGAGCAGAAGGGTTTGAGCTCTGAAGAGAAGGGTTGTGCCATGAAGGGAGGGGTTTGGGACCAGAAGGGAGGGGTTTGGGCCCTAAAGTGAAGGCTTCAGGGCCTAAAAAGAAGGGTTTGGGCTCGAACGAGAAGGGTTTGGGACCTAAAGGGAAGAAGAGTTTGAGACCAAAAAAGGAGGGTTGGGGCCTAAAGAGGGGGGTGGCTGTTCCCTAAAGAGAAGGGCTAGGGCCCAAAAAAGAGGGGCTTAGGCCCTGAAGAGAAGGGTTTGGGCCCGACACAGAGGGTTTGGGGCCTAAGGAGAAGAAGGGTTTGGGCCGTAAAGAGAGGGTGTGGGCCCGAAAGAGAACGGTTTGGGGCATAAACGGAAGAACAGTTTGAGGCCAAAAAGGAAGGGTTGGGGTCTAAAGAGAGGGGTTGTGCCCTAAAGAGAAGGGCTTGGGCCCTAAAGAGATGGGTTTGGGGCATAAATGGAAGAACAGTTTGAAGCCAAAACAGAAGTGCCAGGGCCCTAAGGAGAAGGATTAGACGTCTCAATGAAGATTTTTTTTTATTATTATTTTTTTTGCCCTCAAGAGAAGGGTGTTGACACTGAAGGAAAGGGTTCAGGCTCTAAAGAGAAGGATTTGGGCCCTAAAGAGAAGGGTTTGGGGTCTAAATAGGGGGCATGAGGCTCTAAAACTGATGGTGGAAGCCCTCTAAAGGAAGTTTTGGACCCCAAAATGAGGTATAGGAGACTGGAAATAACACTGATCTAAAAAATTAGTCTTTGGGCCATAAAAAGCAGTATCTGGATCCTAACTTGAGGTTTTGGGTAGTAAAGCAGATGCTTTGATCTTAAAACCAGTCCACTGGGCTCTTGAAAGCAGTTTGGGATTCGGACCCATAAAGGAAACTTTGTGCTCTTACCATGTGGATGTGGACACTCAAATGTGGCTTTGGTTTCCAAAACAAAGGCTTTGGGCCCTCAAAAGGGGCTTGGGGCATTAAAAATGGTGCTTTAGGTGAGTGCTATGGGACTGCTGTTCAGAGCAGCCAAAGCAGCAGTGTGCCATCAGCACTGCTCCAGGCACAAATCCGGAATGGCACCACAAGGGCCGCTGTGACAAAAATTAACCCTAATTAATTATCCCTCCCAGGGCGAAATAAATAACAAACTGCACGGCACAAGTCCCATTCCTGCCCCTTTGGCATCTGCGGCCGCCTGCCCCAAGTCAGCCGGATGCAAATCCTTGTTTAGAAGCACTGCCTTGTCTGTCCCGATTAAAACAGCACTTTGGGGAAAATAAAAAGAAACAATAATGCAACCTGGGAGCAAAATAAGTAGAGCAAACTTGCCAGCACTATGGTTTTTGGTTTGGTTTGGTGCCTTTTTTTTGCTAATGTGAAAAAAGCAAGCGACCTCCGGACCTCAACCACCAGCAGCCTCCAAACTGAACACGAGAGCCCTGCTGAGAGCTGCAGGGATCGCCCAGCTGCCAGCATCTGCACCTCTCCCCAGCCAACTAGCCAACTTCCCTCTCCTGGTGGAGAGAGGGCAGCATGTCCCACGGCCTCTGGCCTCTCTCTTTCTGCTTCCTGGCATAAGAGCTTGGATTTGGGCACCTGGAGAGTGACCCGAGTGCCTTGGGTCAGCAGGGTCCTGAGCCCAGCCCTGTACGAGCGCCGTGAAGGCTGTGGTCATCTGGGCTGGGTTTTGATGTGACCAGTGATTTCTGCTGAAAGCTGCCTCCGCCTGCAGAGCATCTGGACGTGACAGCCTCCATAAGAGGGAGAGCATGTGTGGAGGTGCACATCCCTTCGTTTAACCTCCACATATAATGCTGCAGAAAGAAGTCTGAATGGAGGCAGGACAGAGACTTTTAAATTCCTGAAGTGCAGTTTTGTCTGAGACATTTCATTCTTATATAGACTTTAAATTTGTTTCCCCCTCTAGTCTGGATTGAAATAGCCCTGGTCTGACCCTAAGCCAAAAACCACACTGAAAAGAGGAAGCAGAACAACTAAGAGCTCACTTCCTAAGTCACCACACTAGAAAAAAATCGGCAGCACTGACATTTCACACCCAGATCCATTGTCCCCACGATCTCATGAAGTAATATGCCCACCAGCATCCCTTTCCTCTCTCATCACAGGGATCCACAGAGCAGCCACCACTTGTCGGTCCCAGTGGGATCACCCCTGGCCTCCCACCAACCAACCTCAGCCCTCCTGGTCAGGCACGGGGGGCGTATGCAGGGTCCCCAACGTGCTAGAGATGCCGTGCTGGGATGGAGGAGAGCAGGGCTTCCACGCCAGCCTCACCTCCCTGCAACGGTCCTGATCCCAGCATGGCTTGGGCCGATGGCAGAGCCACAGCCCCGATGGTCCTGATACCAGCAAGACAGCATTGTGAACAAATGAGACCATAAGCATCTTTTGCAGGACATTCTTTATAATTTCCACCATCTTGTTCCTCGTGGTCCAAAGACTGATGGATTTCTGAAAAACAAGAGAGGCTCCTCTGAGTCAGCACTGCCACTTTTTGGGGCTCTTTGCCCACACGCAGACCCCGGGGATGGCTCCAGGCCACAACACTGAGGGCAGGGCCGCCATTTCCCTCCCTCTCTTTACCCCATCACCAGAGCTCGGCCAGCAGCAGGGTTTTGCTCCTGGGCTCTGCCAGGCCCACCCAAAAAGCCCTTCCCTTCCCAACACGCCTCCAAAGCTGCAAACAAACCCTCTCCCCTCCGGCCACGAGCAGCCTCCTGCTTTGTTAGGCCTTCCCCACGCTGACAGGAGACGTGGCCTGCTGTGTCTGCGTGTCAGCAGAAGGGGGGACAACGCTGCAAAAGGGGCGACTTGTGTCTAAGGGCTGCAGGGAACGCAGCCACTCCATCGAGCAGCACCAAGGGGGCTCCCAACAGCCCCCACTGCCCCCCAAACTCTGCCTTCCTACAAGGAGACAGCACCCAGCAAGGACTCAAATGTGAATCTACAGCGTCTCCCTGCCACTGCCTCAAAGGAGGTTGGAGCAGGGTAGGGATCGGTCTCTTCTCCCACACAACAGGCAGCAGACCAAGGAAATGGCCTCAAGTTGCACTAGGGGAGGTTAAGGTTGGATATTAGGAAATATTTCTTCACTGAAAGCCTTGTAGGGCATTGGAACACGTGCCCGGGGATGTTGTTGAGTCACCATCCCTTAACGTATTCAAAAAATGTGGAGAGCTGGTACTTCCAGACATCGTTTACTGGGAGACTTGGCACTGCTAGGTTCATGGTTGGACTTGATCATCTCAGAGCTCTTTTTAAATCTAAAAGATCCTATGGTTCTTCGAGTTCCATACCTGTCCTGCCACCTGCAGAGGAACGATCAGGAACGATTTCCTCAGGGCACAGAAGCCCTGATCAGTGTGGCCAGGGCCTCTCCGTCCTGGAGATCCCTGGTCTGCCCTTTGGTGGATGGGGCCGCAGTGACATGGGCACCTCACATATGGTTGGCAGCGGCTGGGGGCTCTTCTTGCTGTGTGCTGACAGCACTTTCTTCTGAGGTTCTTTCATCAGAGACCAGAAAGACTCAGGCCTCGATTTTAGCAGCTGAGCTGCCTCACCTCTCGGTGGCTGTGGTCTGAAGACGCTGTAGGTGGGTTTCTCCGGGAGGCTGGCCTCTGAGCTCGCTGGTGATAGCACGCTTATGACAGGGACTGTCAGCGTGGTGGCCTCTCGAGGGTGGGAGCGCCTTCCTGCAGCTGCCTTCAGCATTTCGGCTTCACAGAGATATTTCTCTGCTCCTTCCCCTCTGAACCTCCAGCCCCTGGCTCGGCCCAGGTCTCCTGCTTGGCCTCTGCCCTTCTGAGGAAGCAGATCCGGGATCTCTGGTAGCTTGCTGAAAGGAAAATCCAGGTCAGCTCTGCCTGAGTGAGTGACAGCTTTGTGGCTGCAGCCTGTGCCCCCTGGGCAGCCCCCATGGCTGGGGGGCTCCTGGCAGCCCCATCCCACCCCTCCGGTCCCCCCATCCTCACCTGAAAAAGGCCTTCCTCTGCTTTAGGATCTCCTTTTCCCACTGCTGAGGGTTCATTTGCATTGCCATCTGTTGTGAGCGGCTGAGGGACAAAAATCCCACTGGAATTGTGAAGGAAAGGCATCCTCAGAAGAGCATCATCACAAAAGAGATTTTCCCCACAGACCACAAAAGCTGGCAGCCCGTGCTGTGGAAAGGATCCAGAAGCTGCTTTACCTTTCTTGCCCTGCCTGAGAGCTGGCAAAGCCCCTTCTTTCTCCTGCTGGTCACCATGACGGGCCCTGAGGTGGTCTCTGCGTGGTGGTGGTTTGGGCACGGTCTCCATTTCAAACCTGGCACAAGGAGAAGAGATTGATGTGACCTGTGGCACCACCAGCCCTTGCCACCCTCCACGCTCACCCGCTCACGAAGACATTTTCATGTTGCTGTAGAGGCCCCATCCCCAAGGACTGTCCTGGGACATGGGGTCACCCAGCAAAGAAGCCCAGGCCTCGATGGGAAGCAGACATTGCCTGAATTCCTCCGTCTGTCCCATCAGATCCACTTCACAGCAATGACCGCACCACAGGGACACCAACAGCAGTTGCTGCCCTGTGTCCCCATGGCTGGGCACCCACAGGTGCAAGGAGAAAACACCACTGAACCAGAGCAGCGGCCACAAACATACTTACTCAGGAAAGATGATGGCACGGCCCGAGGAGGTCAGGGAGGCCACGGGGTCCACCCGAGACACCATCATGTCCATTAGCTGGGGAACCTACAGGGGAGGAGCAAGGAGATGGCAAATGTCCTCTGCCTGGCCTCCACTCGGTCCTGGAGGAGCCCAGGGCAGCGGGAGCCAGCAGGACCACAGCTCTTGGCCACCCCAAGAGGCTGGCCAAGAGCTCCAACCCAAGAGGTCTTGCTGGGCCAAGGGCAAGCATTGCTGCTGCCCCTGTGTGAGGCTGCCCAGGCCGTGGGGAAAATAAAACATTACCTTGTGAAGGTTCTCCTTCCCAGCCAACATCTCCAGAAATTCATAATAGAATTTCATTTGCACCTTTGTGCCTTCGATGAGGAGCACCCCTACATCCCTCAGGACGAGGGCGATGTTCTCCCCCTTCCCCAGGCTGCGAGAGATGAGGGACGTGGTGCCTTGGATGCAGCTCTCCACCTTCTTCCAGGACACGGAGGCAGCTGCAGCCACCTCAGGGAATTTGAGGGGCTCCAGCTCCTTATGGCCTGGAAAACCAAACAACAGGGATGGAGTCGGTCACCAGCGGCCCTTCCCCGCGTGTTCCCTAGTGCTGCTCATGGCAGTCGTCACCCAGAAAGGCTTCGGTTTGGGACCTGCTCTGTGCAGGGGATGCTTTGCTTCTGAGAAGCACCTGAGATCCAGGGAGGGGATCATCCATGAAGCAAGGGATTCCTGCACCCTCTTACCTGGCAGGTATTCCTTGTTGTCCATGAGGTTGTGAGAAACTATAAGGTTCCTGGCCAGGTAAAACACAGGCATCGGGAAAATTATTGTCTCATTCCGGACCTTGACACATTTGGTAACAACATCAAAGGAGCCAAGGGCAGGAATACGGACACCCTGCAAGTGGAAAAGAACAGAAGGGCCGAAGGTTAAGGATCAGCTGGAATAAGAGCCGGAGATGGTCCCATCCGGGGACCGTGCTTTGGGTCCTGCTCTGCCCTTCCCACTGTTGGGAGCCAGGCTTAGGGGACCCAGGGGCTTGCAGCAACTGGGGTCAGCCCTGAGATACCACACCGCCTACCACAAGCAACACCGCACTTGTGCGATACCTATTGGTCTCTTGGTGAGGCCTTTTGGGGTGAGTTTTCTACTTTTGAGGAGGGGAAAAAGGGCGACGTGGGTGCCAACCCACCTGGCGCAGCTGGAGGTGGTCCTGGATGTAGACAGACACTGCATCCCAGACAGATTTTTGATCTGGAAGGCAAAGAAAATCAGGTCACGCTCTGTGTCTGGTGGCTGCCAGCCTTCCGGCACCCCCAGCCCCGCATTTTGGTGGCAGAGGAAAAGAGCTGTCACATCTCCAGCCCCAAACGGAGACCCCCCAGAGATGACCGCAGAGCCAGGTCAACCCCGATGGAAGGCCCCAAATGCGGATCAGCCACACCGCTGCTGTGCCGGGGTTGCCCGTACCTCTGGCAGTGATCTTGGGCATCAAGGATCCATGCTTCATCCCATCCCAGAAATTTATCTTGGTCCGCCTCATGTAGGCGGGTTTCACATCGTCAGCAAAGGTCACACGCCGGCTCATGCCTGCGCTCGTCCTCTGGACAATCCAGAGTGCAGGACCCCGGCGCCCACCTCCCCTTTTGTACCCCAGCCAGGCCGTGTCATGAGGCCACTGTGACATAGCCACTGATGCCGTGACTACCAACGACATCACCACCAGCAAAAAAAAATGAGCGTCTGCACTAAGTAATAGCAGAGCATGCCCAAAAATCAGGTTTTGGACACTTCAGCAGAGGATGCTGACCCTAGAAATTAGCTGTCGGTCCACAAAATTGAAGCTCTTGACACAAAGAATGGGGTTTTGGAGGTTGCGAAAGAGAAGCTGACCCCTCTAATATGCTCTGAAGCAGCAGGAGAGGCTTTGGAATCGAAAAAGGCAGCTTTGGCCATTATATGGCTGCTTTCCGCTCTCAAAATGAGGCTTTTGGCTTTCCACACTGGTGTTGAGACTTTAGATACTACAAATCAGGCTTTGGCACTGCAGTGTGGGGTTTAAACACTTAAAGGAGGGCTTGGGCCATAGAAAGGAGGGTTTCAGCCCAAACCATTTGGGCACTCAGAAGCAGTGCGTGGTTGCCGCAAGGAGGGCTCCGACTCCCCAGTGGGACTTTGGGCCCTAAAACGAAGCTCTGCACTCCAAAGACCAGGCCAGAGGGGCTCCAAAAGGCTCCCCAATTCTGCTGCCTCCCACCTCGGCTCCCCTATTTCTGCAGGCCCCTGGCATGGCCGCCGGGACATGGCCTGAGGAAGGGAATGGAGGAAGAAGCAGCCCAGGGTGGGCTGTTTCAGGGAGGTCCCAGCTGAGTGGCGGCTAGCAAATGTGACGCCCATCTACAAGAAGGGGCAGAAGGAGGGTCCGGGGAGCTGCAGGCCTGTCAGTCTGCTCTTGGTGCCGGGGGAGCTCATGGAGCAGGTTATGAAACTGCCCGTTCTCTAAATAAAGGCGTTGACCTTTCAATATTGGTGTTTTAACCCCAAATGAGACTCTAGGTATTTTGCATTAGGCTTTGGGAGTTCAACAGGAGGGGTTGAACAGTTGGAGGCCTTGTGCCATAAATGGAGGGTTTCAGACCAAAACATTAGGCGTTTGGCCCTCAGGCCCAAAACATCAGGCTCTGACACTCTAGCTCTGGCTAGCACTAGGGAAGAAAAAGCCGGTTTATGGCCTTGGGAAGAAGGGACAGGTCACTCACATGGACTACAAAGACATTGGTAGGCTGGGCAGGGACAAAATTAGAAGGGCCAAAGCCTAGCTAGAGCTCAATCTGGCTATTGCTGTTAAAGACGATCAAAATGGTTTGAGAAATACATTAATAAGAAAGGGAGGACTTAAGGAAAATCTCCATCCTTTATTTTATGTGGAGGGAAACAGAGACAGGAGATAAGGAAAAGGTGGGGGTGCTTAATGCCTTCTCTGCCTCAGTATTTAGCAGCAGGATCAGTTGTTGATCAGCCCCCCAGATGCACACAAATCCATGGAGCCAGATGGGATCGCCCCGAGGGTGCTGAGGGAGCTGGCAGAAGTGCTCGCAAGCCATTTTCCATCATTTATCAGCAGTCCTGGCTATCGGGGAGATCCCAGACAAAAGGCAGCTAGCAAATGTGACACCCATGAAGGGCCAGAAGGAGGATCCGTGGAACTGCAGGCCTGTTTAACCTCGATGCTGGGGAAGCTCATGGAGCAGATTGTCCTGAGTGCCACCACATGGCACTTAGAGAACAACCAGGAGATCAGGCCCAGTCAGCAAGGGTTTATCAAAGGTCCTGATGGACAAACCTCATCTCCTTCCACAGCAAGGTGACACGCTCAGTGGATGAGGGAAAGGCTGTGGATGCAGTCTGCCCAACTTTAGAAGGGCTTTTGACCCCATTTCCCACAGCATTCTCCTGGAGAAACTGGCAGCTCGAGGCCTGGATGGGTGTACGCTTTGTTGGGTTAAAAACTGGACCCAAAGAGTCGTGGTGAATGGGGTTAAATCCAGCTGGAGGCCGGTCACTGGTGCTGTCCCCCAGGGCCCAGTATTTTGGGGCCAGCTTCTGGCCCCTTTAAGTACGCTGTGAAGCAGCAGGAGAGGCTTTGGACCCCCAAAAAGGGCAGGCTTGGCTGCCTTCCACTTTCAAAATGAGATTCTGAGCTTTCAATGCTGGTGTTTGAACCCAAGAATGAGACTGGGGATACTGGGAATTAGGCTGTGGAACTTCAAGATGGGGGGTTTAGACACTTAAAGGAGGGCTTGGGCCATAAAAGGGGGTTTCAGCGTAAACGGGGAAAGTGCTTATTGCTGTCTGTGTTCCCCATGCGCTGCTCGTTGCAGCCATCACCCGAATTGCCCCTGCTTTGGGCTGGCTCCATGGGCTTGGCTTCTGAGCACGGAGGCGATGCCCCGTGTGCCCCGGCCGTGCAGCCAGCATGGTTTGGTTTACCGCCTTACCTGGCAGGCAGCTTTTAATTAGCCACGAGATCCTTCGTGTCTGCTCGATCAGTTGCCAGGTCGCAGGCCCCTTTTGGGAGCACACCCGGACATCCAAACCCCTTCTGGGGACAGCTGGGGTCCAGGGTCCCTTTTTGGTGTCATCTAGGTCCTCGGTGAAACACCAGCAACGGCAAAATCATCGCGTTGTCCCCAGCTTGGATCTGGTTTTGGATTATGTCAAAGGAGCCCAGAGTTGGGATTCGGACGCCCTGCAAGTGGAAGGGAAGGGTCAAAGGGTGAGGACAGGCTGGAGGAAGAGCTGCAGGTGGCCCCATCCCAGTCCTTTCTCTCCCCTTGCCCTTCCAAAAAATGCTCCGTGAGGACTGGCCTCACTTGGGGAAGCCAAGCAGAGGAGTCGGATGCAAAGACAACCCACTTTGCATTGCAGGAGCTGCTGCAGCACGTAGTTTGCCACCGCATTCCAGATATCTGTTTTGTTTGTTTGTTTGTTTGTTTGTTTGTTTGTTTGTTTTTTCCTGTGGCCCTTAAAAGGGTCCCTTTTTGGGGTCAGCCAGGTCCCTCTTGGTGACAGCTGAGTCCCTCATCCAAGGAAAGGAGCAGCTGGAGGTCTGGGTGCCTTCTGGGACACCCACGTCCCTCTCAGGACCTGAAGAGAAGGGTTTAGGCCTGAAAGAGAAGGCTTTGGGCCCTAAAGAAGGGTTTGGGGCCTAAGGAGCAGAAGGATTTAAGCTCTGAAGAGAAGGGTTGTGCCATGAAGGGAGGGGTTTGGGACTGGAAGGGAGGGGTTTGGGCCCTAAAGTGAAGGCTTTGGGGCCTAAAAAGAAGGGTTTGGGCCTGGAAGGGAGGGGTTTGGGCCCTGAAGAGAAGGGCTTGGGGCCTAAAGAGAGCGGTCTGAGCCCTAAAGAGAGGGGTTTGGGCCTGAAAGAGAAGGCTTTGGGGCTTAAAGCAAGAATGTTTTGGACCCGAAAGAGAAGGGTTTGGGCCTGAAACAGAGGGTTTGGGGCCTAAGGAGAAGAAGGGTTTGGGCCGTAAAGAGAGGGCTTGGGCCCGAAAGAGAACGGTTGGGGTCATAAATGGAAGATCAGTTTGAGGCCAAAAAGGAAGGGTTGGGGTCTAAAGAGAGGGGTTTGTGCCCTAAAGAGAAGGGCTTGGGCCCAAAAGAGAAAGGTTTGGTCCCTAAAGAGAAGGTTTTGTGCCCTGACTAGAAGAAGGCTTTGGGCCCTAAGGAGAAGAAGGGTTTGGGGCCTAAAGAGAGGCTTTGGGCCCAAAGAAGAAGCTCTAGGGCCATAAAGACGTCTCGGGCCCTAAAGAGATGGGCTTCCACCATAAAGGGAAGGGTTAGAGCTCTCAATACAGGGGTTTGGGCCGTAAAGAAAAGGTCTTGAACCGAAGGAGAAGGGCTGGGCCCTAAAGAGAGGGTGTGGGACCTGAAGAGAGGGGTTTGGGCCCTGAAGAGAAGAAGGCTGTAGCCTAAGTAGGAAGCACGAGGCTCTATAACTGATGGTGGAAGCCCTCTAAAGGAAGTTTTGAAACCCAAAATGAGGTATAGGAGACTGGAAATAACACTGATCTAAAAAATTAGTCTTTAGGCCATAACAAGCTGGATCTGGATCCTAACTTGAGGTTTTGGGTAGTAAAACAGACACTTTTATCTTGAAACCAGTGCATTGGGCTCTCCAAAGCAGTTTGGGGTTTGGACCCTTAACAGAAGCTTTGTGCTCTTACCATGGGGATGCAGACACTCAAATGTGGCTTTGGTTTCCAAAACAAAGGCTTTGGGCCCTCAAAAGGTGGCCTGGGGCATTAAAAATGGTGCTTTAGGTGAGTGCCATGAGACCACTGCTCAGAGCAGCCAAAGCAGCAGTGTGCCATCAGCACTGCTCCGGGCACAAATCCGGAATGGCACCACAAGGGCCGCTGTGACAAAAATTAACCCTAATTAATTATCCCTCCAAGGGCGAAATAACAAACAAACTGCATGGCACAAGTCCCATTCCTGCCCCTTCGGCATCTGCAGCCGCCTGCCCCAAGTCAGCCGGATGCAAATCCTTGTTTAGAAGCACTGCCTTGTCATGTCCCGATTAAAATAGCTCTTTGGGGAAAAAGAAAGTAAAAATCAAAGCAATCTGGGAGCAAAATAAATAGAGCAAACTTGCCAGCACTATGGTTTTGGTTTGGTTTGGTGCCTTTTTTTTGCTAATGTGAAAAAAGCAAGCGACCTCCGGACCTCAACCACCAGCAGCCTCCAAACTGAACACGAGAGCCCTGCTGAGAGCTGCAGGGATCGCCCAGCTGCCAGCATCTGCACCTCTCCCCAGCAAACTTCCCTCTCCCAGTGGAGAGAGGGCAGCATGTCCCACGGCCTCTGGCCTCTCTCTTTCTGCTTCCTGGCATAACAGCCTGAACTTGGGCACCTGGAGAGTGATCGGAGAGCCGTGGGTTGGGAACCAGCTCCTGCTGGATGCCCCAGAGCTCCATCCTGCCCGACTGTGCTTCAGCTGTGCAGCAGATACCTGCAGCTGTGCCCTGAATCTTTCTCATCTCGCCTCCAACAGCCTTTCATCTCTGCTCAGACCCGGAAATTGCTACCAAAACCAGCAATGAGGTTTTCTCCTCTCCCTTCGTGTCCATTTGTGATGTGTCTGTGCTGTGTACTGCTGGAAATGAACTTGGACACACACCCCAGTCCTTTTTGGCTTTTATTTTTTGAGATACTTCTTCCATAGTTCCAAGATCTCAGCTTGTGTGGGGGGTCTCTCCTCTCCCGGGTGCCTTGCTCTGGACGGTTCGGGTACCAAAGTCTTGGATGTACCGTCCAGGGTGGGCAGCAGCAGGGAGGTGTTGTAGAGAGGCCTCCGGGGCAGGCTGTCCTCGGAGCTTGATGGTGATGATATTGTGATTCTAGGGAGTTTCTTCACAGTTGGAGCTCTCATAGGGAGAGACAGCTTCTTGGAGGTTGTCTTTGTTGAAGTTTTTGGCAGTCCACCTCCACGGAGGACTGCGTCCACTCCTGACTCTTCTCCAGTGACTCCCGGAGGTGTTGCTGCCCACACCTCTGGTGTTCTGTTTCTGCCTTTGTGTTTGTCCTGGTCTTGGCTGACCAAAGGCTGGTTTTTGGCAGGAGGCAGCCCTGGGATTGCTGGCAGCCGGCTGTAAACACATCAAAAAAGACTGCATGAGCACACGATGGCACTGGGGCCGCATCCTGCACCCTCAAGACGTGTGCCTGCTTGCACACCACCGGCCCCATCCACCCCTCCGGGTGCTGCTTTCAGTACTGTGGGGCAGCCCCAGCCCGGAGTGTTTGGGGCTGGGCGAGGGGCTCCCTGCTGGGAAGAAGACAACTGTGAGACTCCGGCCTCACCTGATCTCGGATTTCTTCTTGATCTCCTGTGCTTTTATTTCCTTCAGCCGTTGGAGCTCGTTTTTCGGGATACTCGAGCGCACAGTGAAAGGCATGTCGAGCAATCCCGCTGAGGCTGGAAAGGACGGACATGGTCAGAAGTGGGGTGCTGCTGCTGCCGACATCGGTCCCAGGGGTGTGCATAGGGTCTAGGATTCCCATCTCCTTCCCTCCCCATGTACAGGCACTGTGGCCACTTCCCATCCCAGGGCTCAGTTTCGGGGAAGCCACCAAGAAAGATGTGGGGACAAAAGGCTGTGCCCAGCTGGTGGGCAGAGTTTTGGGGCAGGCTGGAGCCTTGGGAGCACCCTCACCAGGGCATGAGCCCACTGGATCCCAGAACTGGGCTGCCTTTGCCACGGGAAGGAGCTGGCCACTGCTTTACCTTTCTTGCCCTGGCTGATAGGTGGCAAGACCCCCTCTTTCTTCTTCTTCTCCTCACTGGGGAGTTTTCCTGAGGCCTTGGATGATTTCCTGTATGACAATTTGGGCACCAACTCCACTGCAAACCTGCACGCAAGGAGAGGACACTGGTGTGACATTCGGCACCAGCTGCCCTTTCTGCTCTCTGTTTTTGCCTACTCATGGGCACGTTTTCACATTCCATAGAGGCTGGTTTTGGCCAAATGGTACCAAAAAGGAGCTGAGCAGCTGCATCGAGCAGCCAACTCGGCAAATATACTTACTCGGGGAAGATGACAACACGGCCAGAGGATGTCAGGGAGGCTATGACTGCCACCCGGGACACCACGGTGTCCATCAGCTGCGGGACCTGCAGGGGGGAGAGCAGAGGTGGGAGAACATCCCTGGTGGGGGGGATCCCAAGACCCCAGAGCAGGCAGGACCGTCACTTTGGCCTGGCCCAAGCCATTGGGACACCGCTTTTGGATTGCCCGGAGCAAAACAAAGCCCCTCACCTTCAAAACGGCGTCCTGAAGGTCCTCCTTGCCACACAGCATCTCCAGAACATCATAGTAGAATTTCATCTCCACCCTGGTGCCTTCGATGAGGAGCACGCCCAGGTCCCTCAGGATGAGGGCGACGTTCTCCCCCTCCCGCAGGCACTGGGAGATGAGGGCCATGGTGCCTCGGATGCAGCTCTCAGCTTTCTGCCAGGGCACACAGGCGTCCGCCGTCACCTCGGCACGTCTCAGGGGCTCCAGCTTCTTGTGGGCTGGAAAACCACACAGAAGGGATGGCGTTAGTCACCCGGCGGCCCTTCACACATCTCCCCGACGTGCTACTTGTTGCAGCCATCCCCCGAATTACTCCGCCTTTGGGCTGGCTCCTTGGCTTGGCTTTTGAGCACAGAGGCGATGCCTCATGTGCCCCGGCTGTGCAGCCAGCAAGGTTTCTTCCTCCGCCTTACCTGGCAGGCTGCCGTTGCTGTCCACGAGGTGGTGTGAGTTTATGAGGTTCGTGGCCAGGTGAAACAACGGCCACTGCAAAGTCATCACCTTGTCCCCAGCTTGGATCCGTTTCTGGATTATATCGAAGGAGCCCAGAGTGGGGATTCGGACGCCCTGCAAGTGGAAGGGAAGGGCCAAAGGGTGAGGACAGGCCGGAGGAAGAGCTGGAAGTGGCCCCATCCCTGTCCTTTCCCTCCCCTTGCCCTTCTGAAAATGCTCTGCTGCAGTCAAGGCAGAAGCAGCCTAAGGGGACCCAGGGGCCTCCAATGACTGGGATAGGCCCTGAGACACGACACCACCTACCACAAGGGATACTGCGCTTGTGTGGTGCCTGTCAGTCCCTTGGTGGGGACTTTTGGGGTGAGTTCCCTGCTTTCTGGGGAGGGGAAGGGTCACTACAGCCCGTGGCCCCGAGCTGTAGGGATTCCCCTGACTTGGAGAAGCCAAGCAGAGCAGTTGGACGCGGTGCCGACCCACCTTGCCTTGCAGGAGCTGCTGCAGCACGTAGTTTGCCACCGCATTCCAGACATCTGTTTGCTCTGGAAAGCAAAGGAAAACCTGGTCACGCTGGGTCTGGTGGTCCCACAGCTCCAGCAGCACCCCAGAGCCGGGGTTCCGTGGCAGATGAAAAGCCCCAGAGGAGACACCCCGGAATGGCTCCGGCACTGGGTCTCGCCCAAGGAGAGCCCCAAATGTGGTTGCCAACACTACTCCTGTGGTGCTGGGGGTGCCCGTACCTTTGGCGGTGATGTTGGGCATCAGGCACCTGCGCTGCATGCCGTCCCACAGTTCTACCCGGGTCGACTTCATGCAGGAGGATTTCCGATCCTTGGCAGAGGTCGCGGTCAGGCTCATCCCTGCGCTCGTCCTCTGAACAATACAGAGTGCAGGAGCCCGTGCCCACGGCCCCTTTTATACTCTAGGAGGCCGTCACAGGGCCATTGTGACACGGTCACCTCTCTATTGTGACACGGTCACCTCTCTATTGTGACACGGCCACTGCTCTGCTGACCAGGGAGACGTGGGTCGTGAGGCACCAGCACGTCCCAGTCCATACCAGGCGTTCTGTAATCATGGATCAAGATGTTTCAAGGCCCCTGGATCTTTCTCAGATAACTTCTGACGACCTTAACGTTGCGTCCTGTTAATACAAGAGGGCGTGGGTGGAGAAGTGTGCTTTGGGTGGCTTTGTCCTTCTGTGGATCTCCACGTGCATCCTTTAAGCTGGTCAAGGAGTAATTAGCATACCTACGGGCACAGTAACACGGCCATACCTCGCTGTTTTGGGCCAGCTCACTTGACGTGGGGTTGCTGTATGATGGGGAGGACTGGTTTTGGGATGAGCACGAATACTGCAGCCAACTCAGCGGTCTGGTGCCGTGCGTACAGAGCTACTTCTATCACAGTGAAACCACTGAGGTCTGGGGGACTGGAACTCACCACATGTCTGCTAGGAAATACCTAGCCTTCACTTGGGCTTTTGACCCCATTTCCCACAGCATTCTCCTGGAGAAACTGGCAGCTCGAGGCCTGGACGGGTGTACGCTTTGTTGGGTTAAAAACTGGGCCCAAAGAGTCGTGGTGAATGGGGTTAAATCCAGCTGGAGGCCGGTCACTGGTGCTGGCCCCCAGGCATCAGTAGTGGAACCACCAGTTTTTGCTCCTGGGCTCTGCCAGGCCCACCCAAAAAGCCCTTCCCTTCCCAACACGCCTCCAAAGCTGCAAACAAACCCTCTCCCCTCCGGCCACGAGCAGCCTCCTGCATTGTTAGGCCTTCCCCACGCTGACAGGAGACGTGGCCTGCTGTGTCTGCGTGTCAGCAGAAGGGGGGACAACGCTGCAAAAGGGGCGACTTGTGTCTAAGGGCTGCAGGGAACGCAGGCACTCCATCGAGCAGCACCAAGGGGGCTCCCAACAGCCCCCACTGCCCCCCAAACTCTGCCTTCCTACAAGGAGACAGCACCCAGCAAGGACTCAAATGTGCATCTACAGCGTCTCCCTGCCACTGCCTCAAAGGAGGTTGGAGCAGGGTAGGGATCATTCCAAGGATTCTGTGGTTCAAAACATTGCTTTGGTCTGAAAAATAATCTTTTTGGGCCAAAAGTAGGCTTTTTGGCCCCCCAAAGAGAAGCTTTAGACCATTTAAAGGAACTTTGGGCGGCCAATATGAGGTCTCAGGTCCTAAGAATGAGACTTCGGGCCATACAGATGAGGCTTTTGACTCTAAAAATTAAACTTTGGATAATAAAGTGATTGGACTCAAAAAAATGGTGTTTTGGACATGAAAAGTTGAGGCTTTGAACATGCACATGAGGTTTTGGTTCACATATATGAGCCTTTGTGTGGTAAAAATGAAAGTTCTGAAAGACAAAACAGGCTTTGGATCCTGACGTTGGTCTTGACCCTGAAAATGAGTCTTTAGACAGTAAAATGAGGCTTTGTACTGACCAACTGATGGTTTTAACCTTAATATTGAGGCTTTGGACTGATCAAATGAGCATCTGGGCCCTAAAAACGTGACTTTGAGTAATGAAAATGAGGCTCTGGACCCTAAAAATTAGGTTTTAGTTACAAACAGATGACACCCCGGTGCCTAAAATGAATATTTAGATGACAAAACAGAGACTTTAGACTCTAAAATGAGGGTGTGAGCTTAACACTGACCTGGGATTCTCAGTGGAGGCTCTGGACACCGAAAATGAGGCTTTGAATCCCGAAACCAGAGCTTTGGACCCTCCAAAAGGGGCTGTGGGGTCAAGGAATGAGGCTTTGCGTCCTAAACATGAGGCTTTGGACTGAGCAAATGCGGATTTGAGCCCTAGCCTCGAGGCTTTGGAAACTGAAAATGAGGCTCTGGACTCTAAAAGCGAAAGTTCACATGCTGGTGGAGTTTGTGGTCTTGAGGGTTACGGTGCTGGTGACGAGTAAAGCCTGGACTCTGAATTTTAGGAGAGCAAAATTCCAGATGTTTAAAGGATTAGTGGAGGAGATGATCCCCTGGGAAATGGTGTGTAGGCGTAAAGGAAATGAATGGAGCTGGCAACTTTTTAAGGACAATTCAAATCACAGAATATCCTGAGTTGGAAGGGACCCACATGGAACGAAGAATCATAGAATGGCTCGGGTTGGAAGGGACCTTAAAGATCATCCAGTTCCAACTCCCCTGCCATGGGCAGGGATGCCACCCACTAGATCAGGATGCCCAGGGCCTCATCCAGCCTGGCCTTGAACACCTCCGGGGATGGGGCATCCAAAACCTCTCTGGGCAACCTGTTCCAGTGCCTCACCACCCTCTGAGTGAAGAATTTCCTCTTAATTTCTAATCTAAATCTCCCCTTTTAGTTTAAAACCATTACCTCTTGCCCTCTCATTGTCTGCCCAAGCAAAAATTTCCTTCCCATCTTTTTTATGACCCCCCTTTAAGTACTGAAAAGCTGTGAAGCTCACCGGTCTGTAGTTCCCCTGGTCCTACCCTTTCTGAAAATAAGAGTGATGTTTCCCTTTTTCCAGTCACCAGGGACTCACCTGGCTGCCAGGACTTGTCAAATGTGATGGAGATGGGCTTGGCAACTCCACCAGCCAGTTCCTTCAGGACCCTGGGATGCACGGCATCAGGTCCCATGGATTTGTGTGGTCCCGAACCCAACCTTCACTTACAGTCGGAGGGATTTGGGTCCCCCACTGCCTGCCAAAGAGGTTCTGGGACTTGAGAGATGGAGGAAGAGTGACAGCCAGTAGAGACTAGGCAAGAAAATAATCAAATAAGTATTTCAGCCGTCCCTACAAGTCCGGTGGCAGTCCTGTACACTTCTTGGGCCACGTCTCTACGAGCAAATTAGAGAGGACAGGACAAATGAGAGCGATGGGCAATCGCCTGTATGAAGTCTAGATGTCAGGAAGAGGTTCTCCACCTCTTGGTCGTGCACTGGGACAGGCTCCCCAGGGCAGCGGTCAATGCACCGAGCCTGCCGGGGTTCAAGCAGCCTTTGGACAACGCCTTTGGACACGTGGTCTGATTTTTTGGGTGGTCCTTTGGGGACACAGGAGCTGGATTTGGTGGTTCTATCCTCGGCGGCCTTGCTGAGACGATTGGCTTCGGGGCAGGTGCATTGTGCACCCCAGTCCCCCAGTTTTGGGGGCACCCCTGTCTGTGGAAGTTCCCATAAATTCTGAAGGCAGAAGTGGGTTTCACGGGTCCCAAAGGCTCATTTTGGGGATCAGAGCTTTGGTTTTGGGTTTCAAAGCTTTCAGCTGAGCACCCACAGCTGCATTTTAAGGGCCCAGACCCTCAATTTTTTAGAACCCAAAGCCTCCTTTTAGGGTCCAGCCCCCATCTGAAGGGGCCAAGCCAAGCCATGAGTGCCTCTGGCTGTGTTGTCTGAGAAAAATTTCGAGTTCGTTACGGATGCAATGAGCCAACACAGACACTAGGTAGGGATATTGTTTTATGTCAGAACTTCACAAGCCTGGGTACCACCGGGTGGTTTCCCACCGCACTGGCACACCTGAAGATTTTCCACGCACAGTCTCTTATTTACATATTAGCACAATCCTCCAGCTCCTAATTGGTTTTATAATTAGCATACCGTTGACACGACAAAATCATTCCCCGCATCCTCAGAGGAGAAGGGTTCTCTGTCGGGCCGGGGTCTCTCAGTCTAGGGGTGTGATCTTTAGGATTAGAATGAGGATAGCTCACAGGAGCTCATATTATTACATCTTATCATTGCTTTTCAGCCAATTGTTTCCAACAAGTTGATTTTTAACAAACTCGAGGGCATGCGTGTCTGACTTTTCCTTACAAAATGGTCTTCTTGATTAAAGAGTTTCTTAGGTATTCATCCTTCGGATATCCTCAAGGCCTGGCCATCTCTGTGCTTGCCTTGAAAGCATATTTTCCCCTTAACAGAAGTCTTCCTCGACCTCTGGAACATGTGAGTGGGGACAGTGGGGTGACAGGGGGTGACAGGGACAGGGGGTGACCTCGCTGTTGTCCCCCCCTCCAGGCTCCCCAACAACATGCACTCGCTGTCCCCCCCCCAACAATCCCCTGGCCATGGTAAGTGGGAGGTCCCGGTGTCCCCAAGGGACCCAGGGCTCTAGGCACTCCTTCCCCAAGGGACCCACGTGTCTCCAAAGGACCCCAGCACCTGGGTGACCCCAACGGGGTCCTGGATATCCAGGGGTCCCCAAAAAGCACCCTGGTGTCCCCAAAGGGGACCTGACTGTCTGGCTGTGCTCCCAAAAGTGTCCCCAAGGGACCTTGGGCTCTGGGTGACACCTGAAAAGGATCTGTGTGTCCCGAGAGGGACGCGGGTGTCCCAGAAGGCACCCAGACCTCCAGCTGCTCCTTTCCTTGGATGAGGGACTGGGCTGTCGCCAAGAGGGACATGGACGACCTCCAAAAGGGACCCTGGACCCCAGCTGTCCCCAGAAGGGGCTTGTGTATCCCCAAAAGGAACCTGGATGACCTGGACACACTCCTCATCGAAGGCACCAAGGTGGAAATGAAATTTTACTAAGACATCCTGGAGATGCTGTGTTCTTCTAGTCAGGGCACAAAACCTTCCCTTTAGGGACCAAACCTTTCTCTTTTGGGCCCAAGCCCTTCTCTTTAGGGCACAAACCCCTCTCTTTAGACCCCAACCCTTCCTTTTTGGCCTCAAACTGATCTTCCATTTATGACCCAAACCGTTCTCTTTCGGACCCAAGCCCTTCTTCTCTTTTGGGCTCAAACCCTTCTCTTTCAGGCCCACACCCTCTCTTTACGGCCCAAACCCTTCTTTTCTCCTTAGGCCCCAAACCCTCTGTGTCGGGCCCAAACCCCTCTCTTTCGGGTCCAAAACATTCTTGTTTTAAGCCCCAAAGCCTTCTCTTTCAGGCCCAAACCCCTCTCTTTAGGGCCCAGACCGCTCTATTTAGGCCCCAAGCCCTTCTCTTCAGGGCCCAAACCCCTCCCTTCCAGGCCCAAACCCTTCTTTTTAGGCCCCAAAGCCTTCACTTTAGGGCCCAAACCCCTCCCTTCCAGTCCCAAACCCCTCCCTTCATGGCACAACTCTTCTCTTCAGAGCTCAAACCCTTCTGCTCCTTAGGCCCCAAACCCTTCTTTAGGGCCCAAACCCTTCTCTTTCAGGCCTAAACCCTTCTCTTCAGGTCCTGAGAGGGACGCGGGTGTCCCAGAAGGCACCCAGACCTCCAGCTGCTCCTTTCCTTGGATGAGGGACTGGGCTGTCGCCAAGAGGGACCTGGCTGACCCCAAAAAGGGACCCTTTTAAGGGCCACAGAAAAAACAAACAAACAAACAAACAAACAAACAACAAAAAACAAAAACAGATATCTGGAATGCGGTGGCAAACTACGTGCTGCAGCAGCTCCTGCAATGCAGGGTGGGTTGTCTTTGCATCCGACTTCTCTGCTTGGCTTCCCCAAGTGAGGCCAGTCCCCACGGAGCGTTTTCGGAAGGGCAAGGGGAGGGAAAGGACTGGGATGGGGCCACCTGCAGCTCTTCCTCCAGCCTGTCCTCACCCTTTGGCCCTTCTCTTCCACTCGCAGGGCGTCCGAATCCCCACTCTGGGCTCCTTTGACATAATCCAAAACCAGATCGAAGCTGGGGACAAGGCAATGATTTTGCCATGGCCAGAATTTCACCTGGCCACGCACCTCATAAACCCACACCACCTTGTGGACAGCAACGGCAGCCTGCCAGGTAAGGTGGAGGAAGAAACCTTGCTGGCTGCACGGGTAGGGCATGTGGGGAATCGCCTCTGGCTCAAAAGCCAAGCCCATGGAGCCAGCCCAAAGCAGGGGCATTTTGAGTTATGGCTGCAACGAGCAGCACGTGGGGGAGACGCATGAAGGGCCACCGGGTGACTAACAACATCCCTCCCGTGTGGTTTTCCAGCCCACAAGAAGCTGGAGCCCCTGAGACGTGCCGAGGTGGCGGCGGAGGCCTGTGTGCCCTGGCAGAAAGCTGAGAGCTGCATCAGAGGCACCATGGCCCTCATCTCCCAGTGCCTGCAGGAGGGGCAGAACGTCACCCTCGTCCTGAGGGACCTGGGCGTGCTCCTCATCGAAGGCACCGAGGTGGAGATGAAATTCTACTATGACATCCTGGAGATGCTGTGTGGGAAGGAGGACCTTCAGGACCTTCAGAAAGGAGGCTCATGCCCTGCTGAGGGTGCTCCCAAGGCTCCAGCCTGCCCCAAAACTCTGCCCACCAGCTGGGCACAGCCTTTTGTCCCCACATTTCGGTTGCTTCCCCAGAACTTAGCCCTGCGATGGGAAGTGGCTACGGTGACTGTGCGTGGGGACGGAAGGAGGATGCAGATCCGAGACCCCGCTGACCCCCCTAGGACCAATGTCGGCAGCAGCAGCACCCCACTTCTGGCCATGTCCGTGCTTTCCAGCCTCAGCGGGATTGCTCGACATGCCTTTCACTGTGCGCTCGAGTATCCCGAAACACGAGCTCCATCGGCTGAAGGAAATAAAAGCACAGGAGATCAAGAAGAAATCCAAGATCGGGTGAGGCCGGAGGCTTACGGTTGTCTTCTTCACAGCAGGGAGCCCCTCGCCCAGCCCCAAACACTCCGGGCTGGGGCTGCCCCGCAGTGCTGAAAGCAGCACCCGGAGGGGCGAATGGGGCCGGTGGTGTGCAAGCAGGCACACGTCTTGAGGGTGCAGGATGCGGCCCCAGTGCCATCGTGTGCTCATGCAGTCTTTTTTGATGTGTTTACAGCAGGCTGCCAGAAATCCCAGGGCTGCCTCCTGCCAAAAACCAGCCTTTGGTCAGCCAAGACCAGGACAAACACAAAGGCAGAAACGGAACACCAGAGGTGTGGGCAGCAACACCTCCGGGAGTCACTGGAGAAGAGTCAGGAGTGGACGCAGTCCTCCGTGGAGGTGGACTGCCAAAAACTCCAACAAAGACAACCTCCAAGAAGCTGTCTCTCCCTATGAGAGCTCCAAAAGTGAAGAGACTCCCTAGAATCGTCATTTCATCACCAACGAGTTCTGAGGAGAGCCTGCCCCAGAGGCCTTGTTATAACACCTCTCTGCTGCTGCCCACCCCGGAAGGTACATCCAAGACACATGAACTCAAAATGTCTAGAGTAAGGTGCCTGGGAAAGCAGAGAACCCCCACACAATCTGAGATTTTGCAACTTTGGAAGCATCACCTCAAAAAGTAAAACCTAAAAACGATTGGGATTTGTGTCCATGTTGGGAGCTGTCTCCTCATAGGCAGGCAGAGTTTGGGGGGCAGTGGGGCTGTTGGGGGACCCCATGGTTCTGGTGGGCACTTGGATCACTCCCCAGGTACCATGGCACTTGCACATGACAAGTCAGTGCTTCTAAACAAGGATTTGCATCCGGCTGACTTGGGGCAGGCGGCTGCAGATGCCAAAGGGGCAGGAATGGGACTTGCGTGGTGCAGTTTATTTATTTCACCCTGGCAGGGATAATTAATTAGGGTTAATTTTTGTCACAGCGGCCCTTGTGGTGCCATTCTGGATTTGTGCCCGGAGCAGTGCTGATGGCACACTGCTGCTTTGGCTGCTCTGAGCAGTGGTCTCATGGCGCTCACCTAAAGCACCATTTTTAATGCCCCAAGCCCACTTTTGAGGGCCCAAAACCTTCGTTTTGCAAACCAAAGCCACATTTGAGTGTCCACATCCCCATGGTAAGAGCCCAAAGCTTCTGTTAAGGGTCCAAACCCCAAACTGCTTTTGAGAGTCCAATGGACTGGTTTTAAGATCAAAGCGTCTGTTTTACTATCAAAACCACAAGTTTGGATCCAGATCCAGCTTGTTATGGCCCAAAGACTAATTTTTTAGATCAGTGTTATTTCCAGTCTCCTATACCTCATTTTGGGGTCCAAAACATCCTTGTAAGGGCTTCCACCATTGCTTTTAGAGCCTCATGCCTCCTATTTAGGGCCCAAACCCTTCTCATTAGGGCCCAAACCCTTCTCTTCAGGGCAAAAAAAAACAAATTTTTCTGGGCACAAAACTCTCTTGAGGGCTCAAACCCTTTCTTGACAGCCCAAACCCATCTCTTCAGGGCAAAAGCCCTTCTTGTCTTTAGGGCCCAAGCCTTTCTTCTCTTTAGGGCCCAAACCCTTCTTTTCAGCAAAAAAAAAAATAAAAAATAAAATAAAATAAAATAAATCTTCAGGGCACAAAACCATTTTTGAGGGCCCAAACCCTTCTCATTAGGACCCAATATCTTCTTCACTTAATGGCCCAAACCCCTCTCTTCAGGGCCCAAGCCCTTCTCTTTAAGGTCCAAGACCATCCCCTCAGGGCCCAAACACCTTTATTGAGAGGTCTAACCCTTCTCTTCAAGGCCCAAGCCCTTCTCTTTAGGGCCCAGGCCCTTCTCTTTAGGGCACAAGACCTCTTTATAGCCCAAAAACCTCTCTTTAGGCCCAAACCACTTCTTCTCCTTAGGGCTCTAATCCTTCTTAAATTCAGGGCACAAACCCCTCTCTTTAGACCCCAACCCTTCCTTTTTGGCCTCAAACTGTTCTTCCGTTTATGCCCCAAACCGTTCTTTTTTGGGACCAAGCCCTTCTCCTCTTTCGGGCCCAAGCCCTTCTCTTCAGCGAAAAAAAAAGAAAAACAAATTCTTCAGGGCACAAAACCGTTTTTGAGGGCTCAAACCCTTCTCTCTAAGGCCCAAACCCTTCTCAATAGGACCCAATATCTTCTTCACTTTATGGCCCAACCCCTCTCTTCAGGGCCCAAGCCCTTCTCTTTCGGTCCAAGACCATCTCTTTAGGGCCCAAACCCCTCTATTGAGACCTCTAACCCTTCTTTTTAAGGTCCAAGCCCTCGTTATGGCCCAAAAGCCTCTCTTTAGGCCCCAAACCCTTCTTCTCCTTAGGGCCCAAAGCCTTCTTCTAGTCAGGGCACAAAGCCTTCTCTTTAGGGACCAAACCTTTCTCTTTAGGGCCCAAGCCCTTCTCTTTAGGGCACAAACCCCTCTCTTTAGACCCCAACCCTTCCTTTTTGGCTTCAAACTGTTCTTCCGTTAATGCCCCAAACCGTTCTCTTTCGGGCCCAAGCCCTTCTTCACTTTCGGGCCCAAACCCTTCTTCTATTTAGGCCCCAAAGACTTCTATTTAGGGCCCAAACCCTTCTCTTTAGGGACCAAACAGCTCTCTTTAGCTGCCAAACATTTTAGGGCCCAAACCCTTCTCTTTAGAGCCCAAACCACTCTCTTTACAGCCAAAAACCTTCTCTTTCAGGCCCAAATCCCTCTCTTTAGGCCCCAAAACCCCTCCCTTCAGGGCCCAAAGTCTTCCCTTTAGGGCCCAAACCCCTCCATTCTGGGCCTATACCACTCCCTTCATGGTGCAAGCCCTTCTGTTTAGAGCTCAAACCCTTCTTCTCCTTAGGCCCCAAACCCCTTTCTTTAGGGCCCAAACACTTCTCTTTCAGGACCAAACCCCTCTTTTAGGGCCCAGACCCTCTCTTTAGGCCCCAAGCCCTTCTCTTCAGGCCCTAAGCCCTGGTCTCTAGGCTCCAAGGGTGGATTGTTCAGAGGATGAGCGCAGGGATGAGCCTGAAGGATCAGGGATGACCTCTGCCAAGGATCGGAAATCCTCCTGCATGAAGCCGACCCAGGTAGAAACGTGGGACGGCATGCAGCGCAGGTGCCTGATGCCCAACATCACCGCCAAAGGTACGGGCACAGCTGGGCACAGCCTTTTGTCCCCACATCTCAGTGGCTTCCCCAGAACCGAGCCCTGGGATGGGAGGTGGCCACGGTGTCTGTGCAGGAGGATGGGGGTCCAAGACCCCGCTCATCCCCCTGGGACCAATGTCAGCAGCAGCAGCTCCCCACTTCTGACCATGTCCGTCCTTTCCAGCCTCAGTGGGATTGCTCGACATGCCTTTCACCGTGTGCTCGAGTATCCCAAAATACGAGCTCCCACAGCTGAAGGAAACAAAAGCACAGGAGAACAAGAAGAAATCTGGGATCAGGTGAGGCTGGAAGCTCACAGCTGGAGCTTTGATGTGTTTTCAGCCAGCTGCCAGCAATCCCGGGGCTGCCTCCTGCCAAAAACCAGCCTTTGGCCAGCCAAGACCACGGCAAACTCACAGCCTGAAGTGCAACACCACGGATGGACCAAGCGGGGCCATCGACATCTCAGGGGGTCACAGGAGAAGAGCGAGGAGTGGACGCTGTCCTCCGTGGCGGTGGACAGCCAAAAACTCCAACAAAGAGATCCTCCAAGAAGCTTTCTCTCCTTTTGAGAGCTCCAGTTGTGAAGAAAGTCCCCACAATCATAATAACATCTCCATCGAGCTTGGAGAAGAACCTGCCCCAGAGGCCTCACTATAACACCTCCCTGCTGCTGCCCACCCTGGACAATACATCCAAGACGCTGGAACCCGAACCGCCCAGAGCAAGGCACCTGGAACAGGATACACCTCTCTCACAATCTGAGATCCTGGAAATTTGGAAGCATTACCTCAAAAAGTAAAACCCAAAAACAATTGGGGTGTGTGTCCAAGTTTATTTCCAGCGGTACACGGCACAGACATGTCACAAATGGACAGGAAGGGAGAGGAGAAAACCTCATTGCTTATTTTGGTACCAGTTTCTGTGTCTTAGAAAGGATCAAAGGCTCTTGGAGGCGAGATGAGAAAGATTCAGGGCACAGCTGCAGGTATCTGCTGTGCAGCTGAAGCACACTCGGGCAGGATGGAGCTCTGGGGCATCCAGCAGGAGCTGGTTCCCAACCCACGGCACTCGGGTCACTCTCCAGGTGCCCAAGTCCATGCTGATATGCCAGGAAGCAGAAAGAGAGAGGCCAGAGGCCGTGGGACATGCTGCCCTCTCTCCACTGACAAGGGACATGACAAGGCAGTGCTTACTAACAAGGATTTGCATCCGGCTGACTTGGGGCAGGCAGCTGCAGATGCCAAAGGGGCAGGAATGGGACTTGCGTGGTGCAGTTTATTTATTTCACCCTGGCAGGGATAATTAATTAGGGTTAATCTTCGTCACATCGGCCCTTGTGGTGCCGCTCTGGATTTGTGCCCGGAGCAGTGCTGATGGCACACTACTGCTTTGGCTGCTCTGGGCAGTGGCCCCATAGCACTCACCTAAAGCACCGTTTTTAATGCCCCAAGCCCCTTTCTGAGGGCCCAAAGCCTTTGTTTTGGAACCCAAAGCCACATTTGAGTGTCCGCCACCCCATTGTAAGAGTACAAAGCTTCCTTTATGGGTCTGAAGCCCAAACTGCCCAAAGGGCAGAGTTTGGGCCTCTCTAAGGCCCAAACCCTTCTCTTTAAAGCCCAAGCCCTTCTTCTCTTTAGGGGCCAAACCCTTCTTCTCCTTTGGGCCCAAATCCCTCCCTTTTGGGACCAAACCCCTCTCTTCAGGGCCTAAGACCCGATTTTTAGGGCCCAAGCCCTTCTTTTTCGGGCCCAAGACCTTCTCTTTAGGGCCCAAACCCTTTTCTTAAGGGCAAAAAGAAAAAACTATTCTTCAGGGCCCAAGCCCTTCTTCTCTTTAGGGCCCAAACCGTTCTCTTCAGGGCAAAAAACCCTGTTATTCAGGGCCCAAGCCCTTCTCTTCAGGGCCAAACCCCTCTCTTCAGGGCCCAAGCCCCACTATTTAGGGCACAGAGTCTCATTTCTGGGGGCTGAATCTCCACAGTAACCCCCAAGCCCTCTTTGAAGCAGGCATGGCCTTGCTGGTAGGGTATTATGGGAGCTCTGAGGGAGCAAGGGCTCATTGTAGGACCCAAATCCTCATTTCAGGGCCCCAAAGCACCACGGTGGGGTCCACAGTCCCAGTTTTTCGTTTGGGATTTCAAAGTGTTTGTCTGAGCACCCACAGCCACATTTTAAGGGCCCAGACCCTCATTTTTAGGACCCCAAACCTTCTTTTAGCGTCCAGGCCCCATCTTAAGGGTCCAAGGCTCCCAGTTTCACCATCCAAAGTCTGGCAGTCCACACTGGGGTGATGTGGCAAGGGGGTGGCAGTGGGGGGCACCCCCAAATTGAAGGATAAGGGTGTCCCCCATGCCCCCCAGGAGCCCCCAGACCCACTTACTGGTGTGACTCGTACAGGAAAAGGATGAGTGAGGGGGTCCCCAGTGTTCCCAGTGCCCCCAAACACTCCTAATGGTGCAACTGGAACCCCAGGAAGATGGACAGGGGCAAGTCCAGTGCCCCCCAGCAGCACCCAAACCCCCTTACTGGTGTGACTGGGACTCTCAAGGGATGTGTGAGAGGGACCCCAGTGCTCCCAGTACCCCTAACCCACTGTACTGGTGTAACTGGGATCCCACAGAGATGCTTGAGGGGGGCTCCCAGTTCCCTCTAGCACTCCCTGAACGCCCTTACTGGTGGCACTGGGATGCCACAGGGCCGGGCGGGAGGGGGGGTCCCCAGTGCTCCCAGTATCCCGCAACAGGGCTAGGCAAGCACACCCGGCCACGGCTGGGAGCGGCAGCATAATAAGAACTCTCTGCGCCCTTATTAATGACTACTAATTAAAAGGGGAACCCCCCCACACACCCCCCCCCGCAGCCCACTTGGTATCTCCCAGCGCTGCCCGGCCCTTTGCCCTCACCCAAGATGGCGGCGCGGCGGCTTCAGGGCGGCGCCTGCTGAGGGCAGGGGAATCCCCAGCGCGTGCAGCGGAGGCGGCGGCGCCGCGAACGGAGGTGGCGGGGGCCGGGGGGGCCCGGAGGGGGCTCGGGGGGGGGTCTCGGGGGGTGCCGGGGGGGTGAGGGCTCGGGGGGGGCACGGGGAACCTCGGGGTACCCCCCCTGGGGGGGTCCCGAGGGCGGGGGGCGCTGCAGGAGCCCTGTATTGAGCCCCCCTCCCCCCCCCCAGGCCTGTGATTTTGGGGGGGGGGCCGGGAGTGGGGGGGTGGGGGGGTTGGGGGGGGCTGTGAGGTGCTGGGGGGGTTGGGGGGACCCCCCCACAGCCCCTCCTGGAGGTGTTTTGGGGGGTCCTTGGGCTGGGGGGGGGGGGTGCGGGGGCTCCTGGGGTGGTTGGGGGGGGGAAGGAGGGTTTTGGGGGGGACATAGGGGGGCTATTTTTTTTGGGGGGGGGCAACAGGAAACTTTTGGGGTCCTCACAGCCGAGGTCCCTCTGTGGGGGGGTCCTTTTGGGGTCTCTGTATGGGGAGGCCCTCTTGGGGTCGCTCTATGGGGGAGTCTCTTTGGGGTCCCTGTTTGGGTGTGGGGGGGGTCTCTTTAGGGTCTCCTCAATGGGGGGGGGTCCTTTTGGGATCCCTGTTTGGGGGGAGGTTCCCACGGGGTCCCTCTTTGGGGGGGGTCCTTTTGGGGCCCTCGTATGGGGAGGGGTCCCCATGGGGTCCTGCGTATGGGGGGGGGTCCTTTTGGGGTCCCTTTATGGGGAGCTCCCAGTCCAGCTGCTCCCATCCCCGCAGGGCTGGGGGGGGGGGCCCCAAACTGGCCCATACTGGTCAGCCCCCCCCCATTTGTGCGGCCATAACTGGGAAGGAAAAGGGCCTTGAGGCTCCCCCCTCCCCCAAATTTCCCCCCAGAGACCCAGATGCCCCCCCAAAAGGCCATCTGGGTGCCCCCCCCCCCCATTACAGGGGACCCCCAGGTGTCCCCCCTCAGTGACAGCGCCGTCCCCTCTGTGTGTGTCCCCCCCCCCCTTTTTAGGGGACCCCAGTGCCCCCCCCGGGGACCGCCCCCATGGCGGAGGAGCTGGAGCCGCTGCTGGAGCCCCCCGAAGTCTTCCTCGAGCTCTGGAACATGTGAGTGGGGGCGGGGGGGGGCACGGGGGGGTGACAGGGACACGGGGGGGGGTGACAGGGACACGGGGGTGCCACCCGGTGACCTTATTGTGTCCCCCCCCCCCCTCCAGGCTGCCCGATAACATGCACTCGCTGTCCCCCCCTGACGATCCGCTGGCTGTGGTAAGTAGGGGGGGGTCCCAGTGTCCCCAAGGGGGGGTCCCGGTGTCCCCAAGGGGGTCCCGTTGTCCCCAAAGGACCCCAGCAGCTGGGTGACCCCAATGGGGTCCCGGATTTCCAGGGGTTCCCCCCCCAAAAAGCAGCCGGGGTTGTGGGTTCTTCCCAAAAGGGGCCGAGGCACACGGCTGTCCCCAAAATGACCCCAAAAGGGACTGGGATGACCCCAAAAAGGGACTCCAGCACCCAGCTGTCCCCAGAATGACCCCAAAAGGGACCTGGATAACCCCAAAAAGGGACTTGGATGTCCCCAAAAAGGGACCTGGATAACCCCAAAAAGGACCTGGGTATCCCCAAAAAGGGGCCCCGACACCCAGCTGTCCCCAAAAGGGACCTGGGTGTCCCCAAAAAGGGACTCCAGCATCCAGCTGTCCCCAAAATGACCCCAAAAAGGGGCTTGGATGACCCCAAAAAGGGACCGGGGCGTCCCCAGAAAGGGGCCCTGGCACCCAGCTGTACCCAAAAGGGACCTGGGTAACCCCAAAAAGGATCTGGGTGTCCCTAAAAAAGGGACCCTGGCACCCAAACGGGTCCTGGATGACCCCAAAAAGGGACCTGGGTGCCCTAAAAGGGTCCTGGATGACCCCAAAAAGGGGCTTGGATGTTCCGAAAAGGGGACCCTGGCACCCCAAGGGGACCTGGGTGACCCCAAAAGGGTCCTGGATGACCCCAAAAAGGGGCTTGGATGTCCCCAAAAGGGTCCTGAATGACCCCAAAAAGGGACCTGGGTGCCCCAAAAGGGTCCTGGATGACCCCAGAAGGGGATCTGAGTGTCCCCAGAGGGGACCCTCGCACCCAAAAGAAACCTCGGTGTCCCCAAAAAGGGGCTTGGATGTCCCCACAAAGGGACCTGGGTGACCTCAAAAGGGACTGGGTGACCCCAAAGGGTCCTGAATGACCCCAAAAAGGGACCTGGGTGCCCCAAAAGTGTCCTGAATGACCCCAAAAAGGGACATGGGTGTCCCCAAAAAGGGACCCTGGCACCCAAAAGGGACCTGGGTGACCCCAAAAGGGTCCTGAATGACCCCAAAAAGGGACCTGGGTTCCCCAAAAGGGTCCTGGATGTCCCCAAAAAGGGGCTTGGATGTCCCGAAAAGGGGACCCTGGCACCCAAAAGGGACCTGGGTGAACCCAAAAGGGTCCTGGATGACCCCAAAAAGGGACCCTGGCACCAAAAAGGAACCTGGATGTCCCCAAAAGGGTCCTGAATGACCCCAAAACGGGACCTGGCTGCCCCAAAAGGGTCCTGAATGACCCCAAAAAAGGGACGCGGGCGTCCCCACGAGGTCCCCCCGCCATTGGGGTGCCCCCAAGGCTGCCCCCTGCCCCTCTCCCCAGCAGGACCTGTGCCCCCTGGAGCCGAGCGAGCCCCCCCTGGGGGCCCCCCCCCGGCACCGAGCCCCCCCCGGCGGCTCCCCCCGAGCCCCCCCGGGCGTCCTCGCTCCCCATGGTGCCGTCCACCGAGGACTACGGGGGCCACTACGACTTCCAGCTGGGCTTCCAGGAGACCGGCACCGCCAAATCCGTCACCTGCACCGTACGTGGCCGGGGGGGGGGCACAAGGGGGGGGCAGGATTTTTTTTGGGGGGGTTACGGGGTTGTGGGGTCACCCAGGAGACCCTATAAGGGTGTATATACAGTGGGAGGGGGGAAATGGGGAGGGAGGGGGGAGGTGGGGGGGGTCCTGGGGGGGCTGGAGTTGTTTGGGGGGGGGCTGGAGTTGTTGGGGGGGCACGGGGGGGGGGAACAGCATCTTTGGGGGGGGGTAAGGGGGGGTTATGGGGTTGTGGGGTCACACAGGAGACCCCATAAGGGTGTCCCGGTCAGTGGGAGGGGGGAAATGGGGAGGGAGGAGGGAGGTGGGGGGGGGCTGGGGGGGGCTGGAGTTGTTTGGGGGGGGCTGGAGTTGTTTTGGGGGGGTTCAGGGGGGGGCCAAGATCTTTGGGGGGGGGGGTTATGGGGTTGTGGGGTCACCCAGGAGACCCCATAAGGGTCCCACAAGGGGTCCTGGTCAGTGGGAGGGGTGAAATGGGGAGGGAGGGGGGAGGTGGG
Source organism: Netta rufina (assembly GCF_964035555.1). NCBI lineage: Eukaryota > Metazoa > Chordata > Aves > Anseriformes > Anatidae > Netta > Netta rufina. The sequence goes on along the minus strand of NC_140159.1, from coordinate 296,854 downwards.
GGGGGGCTGGGGGGGCTGGAGTTGTTTGGGGGGGGCACGGGGGGGGGGCAGGATTTTTTTTTGGGGGGGTTACGGCGTTGTGGGGTCACCCAGGAGTCCCTATAAAGGGGTCCTGGGAGGTGGGAGGGGGGAAATGGGGAGGGAGGAGGGAGGTGGGGGGGTCCTGGGGGGGGCTGGAGTTGTTTGGGGGGGGCTGGAGTTGTTGGGGGGGGCACGGGGGGGGGAACAGCATCTTTGGGGGGGGGTAAGGGGGGGTTATGGGGTTGTGGGGTCACCCAGGAGACCCCATAAAGGGGTCCTGGGAGGTGGGAGGGGGGAAATGGGGAGGGAGGAGGGAGGTGGGGGGGTCCTGGGGGGGGCTGGAGTTGTTTTGGGGGGGGGCTCGGGGGCTTTTGGGGGGTTGGGGGGGGTCCTGAGTGGGGTCCCAAGTCATTGGGGGGGACCCCATAAAGGTTGGGGGGGGTCCCAAATGGGTTTGGGAGGGGACAGTTTTTAGGGGTCCTGGGGGGGGTCCCCATTAATTGGGGGGGGGGTCGTAGCTGGGTCCCTATATTTTTGGGGTCCTTATGCACCTGGGGGGGGGGGTCTCAGTTAATTGGGGGGGTCCCCATTATTTGGGGGGGGTCATTAATTGATGGGGTCCCTGTGTTTCAGGGGTTTTTATGCACCTGGGGGGGGGTCCCCATTAATTGGGGGGGGGTCCTAGCTGGGTCCCTTTATTTTGGGGTCCTCATGCACATGGGGGGGGGGGGTCTTGGTTATTTTGGGGGGTCCCCATTAATTGGGGGGGGGCTTGTAGCTGGGTCCCTATAGTTTTGGAGTCCTCATGCAGATGGGGGGGGGGTCTTGGTTATTTTGGGGGGGTCCCCATTAATTGGGGGGGGTCTTAGATGCGTCCCTATATTTTTGGGGTCCTTATGCACCTGGGGGGGTCCCCATTATTTTGGGGGGGTCGTAGCTGGGTCCCTGTATTTTTGGGGTCCTCATGCACCTGGGGGGGGTCTCGGTTAATTGGGGGGGGGTCCCCATTATTTGGGGGGGGGTCATTAATTGATGGGGTCCCTGTATACCAGGGGGGTTCTTATGCACCTGGGGGGGTCCCCATTAATTGGGGGAGGGTCCTAGCTGGGTCCCTATATTTTTGGGGTCCTTATGCACCTGGGGGGGGGGTCCTTGGTTATTTGGGAGGGGTCTCCATTATTTGGGGAGGAGGGGGGGGGTCATAGCTGGGTCTCTATATTTCTGGGGTTATTATGCACCTGGGGGGGTCCCCATTATTTGGGGGGGGTCTTAGATGCGTCCCTGTATTTTTGGGGTCCTTATGCACCTGGGGGGGGTCCCCATTAATTGGGGGGGGGTCCTAGCTGGGTCCCTATATTTTTGGGGTCATTATGCACCTGGGGGGGTCCCCATTATTTTGGGGGGGTCCTAGCTGGGTCCCTATATTTTTGGGGTCCTCATGCACCTGGGGGGGGTGTCCTTGGTTATTTAGGGGGTCTCCATTATTTGGGGGGGGGGGGTCATTAATTGATGGTGTCCCTATGTTTCAGGGGGTCCTTATGCACCTGGGGGGGGTCCCCATTAATTGGGGGGGGGTCCTAGCTGGGTCCCTATATTTTTGGGGTCCTTATGCACCTGGGGGGGTCCCCATTATTTTGGGGGGGTCCTAGCTGGGTCCCTATATTTTTGGGGTCCTTATGCACCTGGGGGGGGGGGTCCCCATTAACTGGCGGGGGGGGTCCCTATTAATTGGGGGGGGGTCTCAGTTATTTAGGGGGGATTCCTAGCAGGTTCTGGGGGGGGGGCACGGACACACCTTGGCGGGGTCCCGGGGGTGACTCCGTGCCCCCCCCCCCCAGTACTCCCCGGTGCTGAACAAGCTGTACTGCCGCCTGGCCAAGCCCTGCCCGGTGCAGGTGAGGGTGGGGGCCGCGCCCCCCCCGGGGGCCGTGCTGCGCGCCGTGGCCGTCTACAAGAAGTCGGAGCACGTGGCCGAGGTGGTGCGGCGCTGCCCCCACCACGAGAGGAACGGGGAGGGCACCGACGGTGAGCTGGGGGGGGGCACGGGGGGGCTGGGGGGGGTCGTGGGGGGGTTGGGGGTATGGGGGGAGTTGGGTTTGGGGGTGATTGGGGGGGTGATTGGGGGAAGGGGGCATGGGGGAGTTGGGTTTGGGGGTGATTGGGGGGCGTGGGGGAAGTTGGGGGGGGTCTTTGGGGGGGGGGTATGGGGGAAATTGGGATTGGGGGGGTCCTTGGGGGGGTTGGGGGGGTGGTGGGGGGGGCAGGGGTATGGGGGGAGTTGGGTTTGGGGTGGTGCTGCCCCCACCACAAGAGAAACAAGGAGGGCACTGATGATGAGCTGGGGGGGGGCTGGGGGGGTTTGGGGGGTTTGGGGGGGTTGGGGGTCCTGGGGGGGTCGGGGGGGGTCGTGGGGGGGGCAGGGGTATGGGGGGAGTTGGGTTTGGGGTGATGGGGGGGGTCATTGGGGGAAGGGGGCATGGGGGAGTTGGGTTTGGGGGTGATTGGGGGGCGTGGGGGAAGTTGGGGGGGGTCTTTGGGGGGGGGGGTATGGGGGAAATTGGGATTGGGGGGGTCCTTGGGGGGGTTGGGGGGGTGGTGGGGGGGGCAGGGGTATGGGGGGAGTTGGGTTTGGGGTGGCGCTGCCCCCACCACGAGAGGAACGGGGAGGGCACTGACGGTGAGCTGGGGGGGGGCACGGGGGGGCTGGGGGGGTTTTGGGGGGGTTGGGGGTCTTGGGGGGGTCGTGGGGGGGGCAGGGGTATGGGGGGAGTTGGGTTTGGGGGTGATTGGGGGGGGTATGGGGGAAATTGGGGGTGATTGGGGGGGTCTTTGGGGGGGGTATGGGGGAAATTGGGGGGGGTTGGAGGGGTCTTTGGGGGGGGTATGGGGGAAATTGGGATTGGGGGGGTCCTTGGGGGGTTTGGGGGGGTCGGGGGGGGGCAGGGATATTGGGGGGAGTTGGGTTTGGGGGTGATTGGGGGGGTCTTTGGGGGGGTATGGGGGAAATTGGGGGGGGTTGGAGGGGTCTTGGGGGGGGTATGGGGGAAATTGGGATGGGGGGGTCCTTGGGGGGGTTGGGGGGGTCGTGGGGGGGAAGGGGTATGGGGGGAGTTGGGTTGGGGGTGATTGGGGGGGGTATGGGGGAAATTGGGGGTGATTGGGGGAGTCTTTGGGGGGGGGTACGGGGGAAATTGGGATTGGGGGGGTCCTTGGGGGGGTTGGGGGGGTCAGGGATGGGCAGGGGTATGGGGGGAGTTGGGTTTGGGGGTGATTGGGGGGGTCTTTGGGGGAAGGGGGCATGGGGGGAGTTGGGTTTGGGGGTGATTGGGGGGCGTGGGGAAGTTGGGGGGGGTCTTTGGGGGGGGGGGTATAGGGGAAATTGGGATGGGGGGGGTCCTTGGAGGGGTTGGGGGGGGGGGGGGGCAGGGGTATGGGGGGAGTTGGGTTTGGGGGTGATTGGGGGGGGTATGGGGGAAATTGGGGGTGATTGGGGGGGTCTTTGGGGGCGTTATGGGGGAAATTGGGATTGGGGGGGTCCTTGGGTGTGGTGGGGGGGTCGGGGGGGGGCAGGGGTATGGGGGGAGTTGGGTCTTGGGGGTGATTGGGGGGGTCTTTGGGGGGGTTATGGGGAAATTGGGATTGGGGGGGGTCCTTGGGGGGGTTGGGGGGGTCGTGGGGGGGCTGGGGGAAGGGGGGAGTTGGGTTTGGGGGTGATTGGGGGGGTCTTTGGGGGGGTATGGGGGAAATTGGGGGGGTTGGAGGGGTCTTTGGGGGGGGTATGGGGGAAATTGGGATGGGGGGGTCCTTGGGTGGGGTTGGGGGGGTCGGGGGGGGGGCAGGGGTATGGGGGGAGTTGGGTTTGGGGTGGTGCTGCCCCCACCACGAGTGTAATGGGGAGGGTACCGATGGTGAGCTGGGGGGGGGCACGGGGGGGCTGGGGGGGTTTTGGGGGGGTTGGGGGTCCTGGGGGGGTCAGGGGGGGTCAGGGGTATGGGGGGAGTTGGGTTTGGGGGTGATTGGGGGGCTCTTTGGGGGGTATGGGGGAAATTGGGGGGGGGTTGGAGGGGTCTTTGGGGGGGCGTGGGGGAAATTGGGATTGGGGGGGGGTCCTTGGGTGGGGTGGGGGCATGGGGGATTTGGGTAGGGGGTGATGGGGGGGGGGTCATTGGGGAAATGGGGGGGGTGGGGGGCATGGGGGGAGTTGGGTCTGGGGGTGATTTGGGGGGTCCTTGGGGGGGGTATGGGGGAAATTGGGGGTGATTGGGGGGGGGAATGGGGGGCCATGGGAGTGATTTGGGGGGGGCAGGGGTAGGGAGAAATTGGGGGGGGGGGGAGTCCCTGGGGGAATTGGGTTTGGGGGTGATTGGGGGGGGGTCCTTGGGAGAATGGGGGTGGGGATGAAGGAGTTTTTTTTGGGGGGGGGACATCGGGGGGCTGGCGGGGGGGGCATTGAGAGAACTGGGTCCGGGGGGGGGGGTCTGGGGGTCACTGGGGGGGGGGATCCCAGGGGAATCGGGACCGGGAGGGGGGGCTTTACGGGGAGAGAAATTGGGATAATTAGTGTTATGGGGGGGGGGGGCTATGGGCTGATGCCCCCCCCGTCCCCCCCCCCGTCCCCCCCCCCAGGTCTGGCCCCCGCCCAGCACCTGATCCGGGTGGAGGGGAACCCCCAGGCGCGGTACCACGACGACGAGACCACCAAACGCCACAGCGTCACCGTGCCCTACGAGCCCCCCGAGGTACCCCAAAACCCCCCCCCGCCCCCAAAAAACCCCCCCCAGGTACCCCCAACCCCCCCCCACCTCCCTAACAGCCCCCCCCATCCCAAATAACCCCTCCCCGAGCCTCCCCTCTGCCACCCCCGGGGGCATCTGGAGGCTCTTGGGGGGCTTTTTGGGGGGGCTGGAGGGGGGGGGGGGGGGCTGGATTTGGGGTGTTTTGGGGTGTTTCAGGGGTGGGGGGGCAATTTATGGGATGCTCCTTTTTTATTTTTTTGGGGGGGGGGTGCTCAGGGTGGGTTTGGGAAGCTCAGGGCAGGGTTGGGGGGCTCGGGGCAGGGTTGGGGGGCTAAGGGCAGGGTTGGGGGGCTTTGGGGGCTTCGGGGGGGGGTTTGGGGTGTCCTCATGACCCCCCCCCTGATGCTGTTGTGTGTGTGTTCCCCCCCCCCCCAGGTGGGCTCGGACTGCACCACGGTGCTGTACAGCTTCATGTGCAACAGTTCCTGCATGGGGGGCATGAACCGGCGCCCCATCCTCGCCATCCTCACGCTGGAGGGGCCGGGGGTGAGTTGGGGGGGGCACCCCAAAATATCTGGGGGTTGGGGGGGGCACCCCAAAATAGATGGGATTTGGGGGGGGAGCCCCAAAATATCTGGGGTTTGGAAGGGAGCCCCAAAACGCCTGGGTTTGAGCAGGGGGGGGGAGCCCCAAAGTGCTTGGGGTTGAGGGGGGGGGGAGCACCCCAAAATATCTGGGGTTTGGGGGGCACCCCAAAATATTTGGGGTTTGGGAGGAACCCCAAAATAGATGGGGTTTGGGGGGGAGCGCCCCAAAATAGATAGGGTTGGGGGGGGGCGCGCCAAAATAGATGGGGTTGGGGGGGGTGCCCCACAATAGATGGGGTTTGGGGGGGGTCACCCCAAAATATCTGGGGTTTGGGGGAGCCCCAAAATGCCTGGTTGGGGGGGGCACCCCAAAATAGATGGGTTTGGGGGGGTGCCCTACAGTAGATGGGGTTTGGGGGGGGTCACCCGAAAATATCTGGGGTTTGAGGGGGAGCCCCAAAATGCCTGGTTTGGGGGGGGGAGCCCTAAAATCCCTGGTTGGGGGGGGGCACACCAAAATAGATGGGTTTGGGGGGGATGCCCCAAAATGCCTGTTTTTTGGGGGGCTGGGTGGTTCCCCCATATACTGGGGGGGGGTCTTTGGGGGGGTGTCCTTGCATGAGTCCAAATGGGGGGGGCTCAGGGGGGGTCCCCAAAACCTCATCCCACCTTGGTGGGGGGGGGATTTAGGGGCAGGAATTTGGGGGTCTTGGGAGGGGAGGGGGGATCCGTGGCTGGGTCTCTGGGGGGTTCTGGGGTCGGGGGGGTCCTGGGGGGGGGTCCCGGTGCTCAGAGCCCCCCCCCAGCCTATTTTTGGGGTGCAGGGGGCAGCTGCTGGGGCGCCGCTGCTTCGAGGTGCGGGTGTGCGCCTGCCCGGCCGGGACCGCAAGATCGAGGAGGAGAACTTCCGCAAGAGGGGCGGGGCCGGGGGCGGGGCAAGCGAGGTGAGGGGCGGGGCCTGGCGGATGGGGGCGGGGCCTGGTACATGAGGGGGCGGGGCTTCGCGGCTGGAGGGCGGGGCTTGGTGGCTGGGGGGCGCAGGGCTGCGGGCAGGGGTTGGGTGGCTGGGGAGGGCTGGGGGCGTGGTCAGGCAAAGGGGGCGTGGTCAGAGTGCTGGGCGTGGTCTTTTGGAGGTGGGGGCGGGGCTAAGTGGTGGGGGCGGAGCAACGCAGCTGGGAGGGCGGGGGTGGTGCCAAACGGAGGGGGTGGGGTCGGGTGTTTTTGGGGGGCGTGGCTATGGGAGGGGGCGTGGTCGGATGGATAGGGGCGTGGCTAATTGGGGTGGGGGTGGAGTCAAGTGGCCCGGGGGTGGGGCTTTGAGGGGCGGGGCTTGCAGGGAGGGGGAGGTGGGGACCTGCCCTGGGCAATGGGGGCCCCCCTGGCCTTTGGGGACCCCCCCCAGGCCTTTGGGGACCCCCCCAGGCCTTTGGGGACCCCCCTGGGTACTGGGGCCCCCCCAGGCATTGGGGACCCCCCCGGGCACCGGTCCCAGCCCTTTTTGGCCCCCCCCAGCCCTGTCCCCCCCCACCAAGGCCCCCGAGACCCCCAAGAAGCGGGTGCTGAACCCCGACAACGAGATCTTCTGCCTGCAGGTGGGGGCTGGGGGGGGTCCTGGGGGTGTTTTTTGGGGGGGGGGGGGGGCTCATAGGTTATGCGGGGGGGGGGCAGCCCGGGGGTCCCATGGGCAACTGAGGCCCCTGGGAGGGGGGTGGGAGTGGGAGGAGGGGGGTTGGGGTGCGGTGATAGGGTCTGGGGGGGTCCTGGGGGGGGATTTAAAAGGGGGGGGGGGTCGCTGGGGGCAGGGTTTGGACCCCAGCCCGGACCCCGTGTGCCCCCCCCCCCCAAAAGGTGCGCGGCCGCCGCCGCTACGAGATGCTGAAGGAGATCAACGACGCCCTGCAGATGGCCGAGGAGGGGGCAGCGCCACGGCCGTGAGTGGGGGGGGGGCATGGGGGGGGCGGCTGGGTCACCGGGGGGGGGGGCACACACTTTGGGGAGGGGGCACATGGGCACCTGGGGGGGGAGGGGGGGACATGGGCAGCTGCAGGGGGGGGGCTGTGGTGTTTGGGGGGGAAGCCAGAGGTTGTTTTTTATGGGGGGGGGTCCCAGATGCTTGGGTGTTTTGGGGGGGGGGGACACTTGGGGAGGGGGTTCCTCGGCGGGGGGGTCACCAACACACCGGGGGGGGGAGCTGAGGTCGCCTGTTGGGGGGGGGGGCACCTTCTGGGGGAGGGGAAACAGGGGTTAGTGGGGGGGGGGGGGTCAGCAATACCTTGGGGGGGGGAGTAAAGGGGGGGGGTCCTCTGGTGGGGGGGGGGGGGTCATCAATACCATCGGGGGGGGTGGGCACAGGGGTCCCTGGGGGGTGATCCTCTGGGGGGGGGGGGGTTCCTGGACTTGTGGCTCATTTTGGGGACGTGTGGGTCGCTTTTGGGGGCCGGGGGGGGGGGTAGAAATTTGGTAGGAATTTGGGTAGGGGTCCCTGACCCCCCCCCCATTTTCCTGCCCCCCCCCCAGGTCGAAGGGGCACCGCCCGCGGGGGGAGGGGCCGCTGCCCCGCTCTGGGAAGAAGCTGCTGCTCAAGGGGGAGCCGCAGGACTCCGGACTGACCACGCCCCCCGTGCTGGCCACGCCCCCCAGCCCCGCCTAGCCCCGCCCCCGTTGCCCCAAGCCCCGCCCCCTGCCGCCCCAAGCCCCGCCCCCTCCTTGCTCCAACCCCCCTGGCCCCATCCACCCCTCACGCCCCTGCACTAAGCCACGCCCCCCTCGTGCTAAAACCACGCCCCCTTCGCCCTGGCCCCGCCTCCCTCGCGTTAGCCCCGCCCCTTTGCGATGGATTTTTTTTAGAATAAAACTTTTTGTACCGCCCCCCAGGGGGGTGTCGGGGGGGGGGGGGGGGGGATTTGGGGTCCCCCCCATGGGGTTATGGGGAGGGGCTCCAGTTGTCCCAGTATGGGGGACTGGGGGATCCCAGTTTGGGGTTTCCCCAATATGGGGGGGATCCCAGTTTGGGGTCCCCCAGTATAGGGAATTTTTTGGGGGGGTCCCAGTTTACAGCCCCCCTGGGGGGGGGGGGGGCATTTTGGGGTTCCACACTGGGGGGGAATCCCAGTTTGGGGTCCCCTACTATAGGGTATTCTGGGGGGGGGGGGTCCCAGTATGGGGTACTGGGGGGGGGAATTTTGGGGTTCCCCACTGGGGGGATCCCAGTTTGGGGTCCCCCAGTATAGGGTATTTTGGGGGGGGGGGGTCCCAGTATGGGGGTACTGGGGGGGGGAATTTTGGGGTTCCCCACTGGGGGGATCCCAGTTTGGGGTCCCCCAGTATAGGGTATTTTGGGGGGGGGGGGTCCCAGTATGGGGTACTGGGGGGGGGAATTTTGGGGTTCCCCACTGGGGGGAGCCCAGTTTGGGGTCCCCTACTATAGGGTATTTTTGGGGGGGGGGTCCCAGTTTACAGTTCCCCTGGGGGGGGGGGGAATTTTGGGGTTCCCCATTGGGGGGGGTCCCAATTTGGGGTTCCCCACTATAGGGTATTTTGGGGGGGGTTCCGGTTTGGGTTCCCCATTACGGGGCTCTTGGGGGGGGGGGGGAACTGGGGTAGGGTCCCCCAAAACGTGTTACTTTTTGGGGGGGGGGGGTCATTTTATGGCTCCCCATTACTGGGGGGGGGTCCCAGTTTGGGGTCTGGTACCAGTTTGGAGTGGGGGGGGGGCTCCCAGTAAATAGCACGAGGGGGGAGCAGCTTGGGGACATCCCCAGTTTGGGTAGTGGGGGGGGGGGGGGCAATTTAGGGATCCCATTTTTGGGGGGGGGAGGGGATTAAGGGCCCCATTTTGGGGAGCACGAGGAGGTCCCAGTATGGGGGGGGGGGGGGTTGGGATGTCCCCCCCACCCCCTTTCTCTCCCCCCCCCCCCCCCAAGGGCCGGCTCCTGCCAAGGCTCAGCCTGGAAAATTCCTCGGTCCCCTTGAGGTGACCTTGGGACGTGGGGGGGGGCACCCACAGCCCCCCCGCACCCATCCCCCCCCCCGGGACCTGCGGGGGGGGTGGGGGGGGTCGGGGGGGGGTCACCATCTGGCTGCTGCCGGGATTAGGGGGGGATCAGAGGGGGATTTGCGGCCCCCCCCCCCCCCCCCCCCCCCGGCGCGATGTGGGTCACGGGGGGGAGGGGCTGGCAATTGGGGGTGTTAATTGGGGGGGGGGGCCTGATTTGGGGGGGGGGGTAATTTGGGGGGGGTGCTCCATCGGAATTAATGGGGGAGTTGTTAAATTGGGGGGGGGTACGAGAGGGAGGTGATGATGGGGGGGGTTCAGGTGTGGGTTGTTAATTGAGGGTTTGGGGGGATAATTGGGGTTAATTGGGGGGGTCAACTTAATTAGAGGGTATCAATGGGGGGGTGATCACTGAGGGGGGGTAATGGGGGGGTTAATTGTCAATATCTATGGGGAACCGATAATTGGGGGGGGCTGCTAATTCAGAAGGCTATAAAGTGCGGAGTGTTAATTACGGATATTAATTTGGGGGTAATTAGTGGGGGGGAATTAATTGGGAGGTTAATTAGAGGCTGTGAATTGGAGGTGCCTTGGGGGAGGTCAGTGGGGGGGGCGGCTTTGGGGGATATAAATGGGGGGGGGTTATTGGGGGCTCTGAACATGGGGAGTTAATTAGGGGTGCTAATTAATGCCTTGATTTGTGACTGCTAATGGGGGGGACACTCATTTGGGGTATTTAGTGAAGGATCATTAATGGGGCCGTAATTAACAGCCAACAATTAGGGGTGCTAATGGCGAGTGTTAATTGGGGGTATTGATTAGAAGCCGGTAATGGGGGGCTCTCATTTCAGGTATCATCGGGAGCCTGTTAATTGGTTGTTAATTGGGGGTGATTAATTTGGGGGTCACTTTGGAGGCATTTAATTGGGGGTAATTGGAGGGTCTTCATAGGGAGGAGTTAATGGGTGTTAATTAGGAGCCATTAATTGGGGGTCATCTTTGATGGCTGTCAATTGTAGGGGGTGTCCATCGGTGGTGGGTCGTTAATTGGGGGGGGCTGTTAACTGCGGAATATTGGGCATTAATTAATTGAAATTAAATTTCAATTAATTCAATTTCATTGTTAATTAAATCTCTTTAATTAAGACATTAATAGAGGGGCTCTTAATTAGGGGTCTAATTAAGGGGGGTGACAGGGTGTTAATTATGGGGGTCTTTATTGTACTTTGTCAACTGGGGGGGGACCGCGGGGGAGCAGAAATATTTTGGGGGCAAATCGGGCGATTTTGGTGTCTCCCCCCTTTCTTGCCCCCCCAATGACGTCAACACCATGGCCCCGCCCCCCCCAGCCTCATCATGAATGAGGCCACCGAGGCTGGGGACACGGGGGGGGGGGGGGGGGGGGACCCAAGTGCCTGGGCACCCGGCCCTGGCAGTGTCTCCCTAACGAGCTCGTCAGGCTCATTAGCGGCCCCACCCCCACTGTGGCCTAATTACCACCCCCTGAGCAGCCCCAGGCAGCCGGGCCCAAACAAAACCACCAAAAAATCAGCTATTTCCACCAAAAACCACAGGTTTAATACGGAGGGGGGGGTTCCTCCCCGTCCACGCCCCCCAAACTTTCACCTCCCGTGGACCCAAAATCCGTTCGATTCCCCCCAAAATGAAGGGGCGCGCCCTGCTGGGGTGGGAGGGGGAGGGCTCAGCGCAGAGGGGGTGTTAGTGGGGGGAGGAAGGGGCTACAAGAGGGTGGCCAAGGTGGCCACCAGGCAAAATGGCCGCCATATGACCCACGGCACCCAAGAGAGCTAGGTGGGACTCAAGATGGTAGCCAAGGTGGCCACTGGGCAAAATGGCCGCCATGACCCAAGGTGCCCAAGAGGGCTGTCTGGGACTCAAGATGGTAGCCAAGATGGGTCACTGGCCAAAATGGCCACCATATGACCCAAGGTGCCCAAGAGGTCGGGGTGGGACTCAAGATGGTAGCCAAGATGGCCACCGGGCAAAATGGCCGCCATATGACCCAAGGTGCCCAAGAGGGCTGTCTGGGACTCAAGATGGTAGCCAAGATGGGTCACTGGCCAAAATGGCCACCATATGACCCAGGGCACCCAACAGGGCTGGGTGCGACTCAAGATGGTGGCCAAGATGGCCACCAACACCTACAGGTTCAAGATGGCCGCCAGGGCCTGGTGGCCATGAGCAATGGAGATCTAGGGGCAACGTCTATGGGGCAACAGTGGCCATCTTGGTGGCTGTGTTCTACCACGGTGGCCATCTTGGCCTTCCTCCATGCCCTTCATCGAATGACACTCAACCATGGTGGCCATGTTGGCTAGCATGGCGGCCATGTTGGCTAGTGTGGTGGCCATCTTGCCCCTTATCTGCACCGCTGGCGGTAGCCACCTGGCCGCGTTGGCCACCACCTTGATCCCGACCAACGCTCAACTGCAGCGTCCACGAAGCCCGGGACGCTTCCACCTCAGCCTACGCAGCCAACGGCAGCCATCTTCCATCCCTGTCCCCCACGGCAGCCATCTTGCCCTCTACTTGTACAACCACCGCTGATCACCTCAGTACCACAACAGCCATCTTCAGCCCAACCGCTGGCCCCGTAGCACAGTTTGCCATCTTGCCCTTTATTGAAGCAACCAACAGCAGCCACCTCGGCAGCCTGGTGGCCACCTTGGCCTCAACTGACCCAACAACGGCCATCTTGGCCACACAACCAAACGTTGGCCATCTTGGTAGCCTGGCGCTATCCTGATCCCAACCGAAGCTTAACAGCAGCCACCCTGGTGCCATCTTGCTCCTCGCCCACACGACCAACGCCGACCATCTTGGCCGGCAGCCTGGCGGCCATCTTGGCCTCACCCTACGTCACCCAACCTACCTACGAAGCCCCCAAAAAAAACCCTAAAAACCACCCAGCCGCCACCAAAGTGAGCCCCGCATCGGCGCTCCTAAGCAAAAGACAGGCAAATCTGGGGGCAAAACCCGGGCATTTGGGGGTGAGGAGAGAAGCCGGGGCCCTACCACACCGTTTAATTTATATATAATATAAAAAATATCTATGTACATTTATTATTCTTATATTAGGAGCATCTGGAGGGGCGGAAGGGGGGGAGGTTAGACCTGGCTCGAGGGGTGGGGGGGGCGGCGCAGGGAGGTTGGGGTGGGTGGGGGGGCTCAATCCCGGTTGATGCGCAGGCGGAAGGCGACGCGGCCGGCGAATTTGTCGCGCTCGTCGTCGGCGCGGAGGCCGGCGGCGTTGAGGCGGCACTCGACGTGGTGCTCCACGTTGGCCGTGGCGTTGGCGAACTGCACCGCCACCACCGGCTGCGTGTAGTTCACCTGCAGCGCGGGGACGGCGTCACCCCGGGGGTGGGGGATGTGGGAGTGGTACCCCCACCCCCACCCCATACGCCCCTAACACCCAAAACCCACCCCAAGGGTGAGCCAAGGGGCCAGAGCATCACCAAGCCCAACGAGGGGGCATCACCCTACAAGGGGACATCACCCTACAAGGGGATATCAGCATCACAAGGGGACATCACCCTACAAGGGGCATCACCCTACAAGGGGATATCAGCATCGCAAGGGGGTCAGGGGACACCCCCAGGGGATCGGGGGCACCCCCTGCCATATATCCAGGATCCCCCCAAGCCCCAGCCCCCCCACCCCGTGCCCCCACTCACGTGCACTCTCTTGCCGTAGTAGGGGAAGTACATGAGGTCGATGGTGCCATTGGGGGGGAAGAGCTGGAGGGGCCCCAGGAGGGCGGCGTCCTCCTCCTGCTGTGGGGGGGGGGGACAGGCACGTCCCCACCTGCCCCACATAGGGAGGGGACCCCCCAGTGTCCCTCTCCCCAAGTTTTCCCCCCTCCCAAATACCCCCAAGGCAGCCTCCCCCCTCCAAGGATCCCTCTTCCCCTCCCATGGACTCCCCCTGCCCCATACCCCAAAGGAACCCCCATAGACAAACCCCAACACAACCCCCCCCCCAAAAGGACCCTCCCCATCACATCCTCCCAGTACAACTCTGGAGACCCCCCCATTAGATCCTGACCCCCCCCAGTCCCCAACATCCCCTTGATTCCCCCAAATATCCCCCCCGATCCTCCCAAATATCCCAATGGCCCCAAATCCCCCTCATTTTGCCCCCCCACCTTGTTCCCTTCCCCTATATCCTATCTGCCCCCATTTTTATCCCAGTTTATCCCAGTGCTCTCCCAGTGACACCCCACCGCCACCACCCAGTTTGTCCCAGTGCCCTCCCAGTTTGTCCCAGTGCCCCCCAGTCCCCTTACACTGCTGGCCGTCTGTCCCTGCGCCCCGCGGCCGGAAAGAAAGAGAAAATCAACTGCACGGGGACAGGGGGACATGGCACAGGGACAATGGGGACAGCGGGGACAATGGGGACACGATGGGACAATGGGGACATTGGGGACACAGCACAGGAATGGAACAGGGACATTGGGGACACGGCGGGGATGTGGCATGGGGACAGTGAGGACACGTTGGGGGACACCAAGGACATGGCATGGGTGGACATTGCATGGGGACATCAGGGGACACACCCTGGGGACACTGGATTTGGGGACAGCCAGCGGGAATTTTGGGGGACGCAGCGGTTCAGGGACGCTCAGCAGGCTTTGGGGTGAATCCAGAAAATTTGGGGGCACCCAGCAGGATCTGGGGTGAATTTAGCCTATTTGGGGACACTCAGCAGGCTTTGGGGTGAATTCAGCACATTTAGGGGCACCCAGCAATATTTGGGGTGAATCTAGCCTATTTGGGGACACTCAGCGGGCTTTGGGATGAATCCAGCACATTTGGGGGCACCCAGCAGGATTTGGGGTAAATTCAACAAGCTTCAGGGAAGCTCAGCAGGGCTTTGGGGTGGATCTAGCCTGTTTGGGGACACTCAGAAGGATTATGGGGTGAAACCAGAAGATTTTGGGTGAAACACGATTTTGAGGTGAAATGAGCAGCTTTCGTGACAGCCAGAAGGATTTGGGGATTAAACTAGCCTACGCCGGGACACTCAGCAGGATTTGGGGGTCAATCTAGACTATTTTGGGGCAGCAGCAAGATTTGGGGTTAATCTAGCAGATTTGGGGACACCCAGCAGGATTTGGGGTCAATCTAGCCTATTTTGGGGGGGACCCAGCAGGATTTAGGTTTGAACTAGCAGATTTTGGGACACCTAGAAGGATTTTGGGGTGAATCTAGCCTATTTCAGGAGTACCCAGCAGGGTTGGGGTTGAAACTAGCAGATTTGGGGACACCCAGCAGGATTTGGGGTGAATCTAGCCTATTTGGGGTCCCCACCCCATTTTTCGGGGGCACCCCCTTACCAGGTCGCCCTTTGCCCGCGGCCGCTGGGGAGAGATGAGAGAGTGAGGGGACGTTGGGGACACCGGGGGGGGGTTGGGGGTGACACTGGGGACACGGGGGGGTGACATGGGGTGGGGGGGTGACATTGGGGACATTGGGGGGGTGACACTGGGGACACTGGGGGGGACACTGGGGTCACCTTGGCGGCGCACACCACGTTGATGCTCTTATTCCTCCCCGGGAAGAAGTTGATGACCTGCGGGAGGCGAAGGGTTAACGGGGCCCAGTGCCGCCCAGTATGACCCAGTGCCGCCCAGTATGACCCAGTGCCGCCCAGTGCCACGCAGTCCGTAATGCCGGGGAATCCCAGTGCCCCCAGTCTATCCCAGTGCCTCCCAGTGCAATGCAAGGCATCCCAGTGCACGGCAATGCATTGCAACAGACACATCCCAGTGCTCCCAGTGCCTCCCAGTCCAATGCAATGCACCCCAGTATCACACAATACTGGGAGTATGCACTGCTCCAGTGCTCCCAGTCCCATGCAATGCATTGCCAACCCCCGCAACCAGTGATTTGCACCTTCCCAGTGCTCCCAGTCCTATCCAGTGCACTGCAAAGCGCCAAAGCATTGCCCTGTGCACCCTCCCAGTGCTCCCAGTCCCTCCCAGTCCCATTCAACACACTCCAAACCTCCCCAACCATTGCGTTTTGCACCTTCCCAGTGCTCCCAGTCCCTCCCAGTCCCATGCAATGCATAGCAACCATCCCCAACCTTTCCCTTTCTCCCCTCCCAGTGCTCCCAGTTGCACTCAATGCACTCCAAACCTCCCCAACCATTGCACCATGCACCTTCCCAGTGCTCCCAGTCCCTCCCAGTGCACTCCAAACCTCCCCAACCATTGTGTTTTGCACCTTCCCAGTGCTCCCAGCCCCTCCCAGTGCTCCCAGTCCACTGCAACCTCCCCACCCATTACATTTTGCACCTCCCCGGCGCTCCCAGCCCCTCTCGCCGCATCCCAACCCTCCCCGTCCTCCCCTCCCAGTCCTCCCAGTGCCCCCAGCGCCTCACCCGGTTGACCTTGAGCAGCACGCAGGGCCGCCCGGCGCCGTAGCCGTAGTCGTCGTCAGCGCCCAGCCCGGCGCAGGGTCCCAGCAGCGAGCGGTTGAAGCGGCAGGCGCGTTTGGGGTAGTTGGGCACGCCGTCGTCCGGCTGCTCGTTGTAGCGCCCCGGGGTGCAGGCGGCGTTGCGGGCGGCCTGCACGCTGTCGTTGTACGCTGCGGCCAGCACCCGCTCGCACCAGTGCCGCCCAGTACGGGCCAGGGAGCTCCCGCTGCCTCCCACAAGGGACTAGGGGCTTCCCAGGGTGGGTCGGGGACCAGCCGGTATGGAGTAGGGGACTCCCAGGATGGAGTAGGGGCTCCCCAGTGCCTCCCAGTATGGGCTAGGGACTCCCAAGTATGGTCTAGGGACCTCCCAGTGCCTCCCAGTATGCATTAGGGCTCACCCACTATGGAGTAGGGGCTCCCCAGTGCCTCCCAGTATGGGCTAGGGACCTCCCAGTGCCTCCCAGTATGGGCTAGGGACCCCCCAGTGCCTCGAGTATGGGCTAGGGACCTCCCAGTGCCTCCAAGTATGGGCTAGGGACCCCCCAGTGCCTCCCAGTATGGGCTAGGGACCCCCAGGTATGGTCTAGGGACCTCCCAGTATGCATTAAGGCTCACCCAGTATGGAGTAGGGGCTCCCCAGTGCCTCCCAGTATGGACAAGGGACCTCCCAGTGCCTCCCAGTATGGACAAGGGACCTCCCAGTGGCTCCCAGTATGGGCTAGGGACCCCCAAGTATGGGCTAGGGACCTCCCAGTGCCTCCCAGTATGGGCTAGGGACCCCCAGGTATGGTCTAGGGACCTCCCAATATGCATTAGGGCTCACCCAGTATGGAGTAGGGGCTCCCCAGTGCCTCCCAGTATGGACAAGGGACCTCCCAGTGCCTCCCAGTATGGACAAGGGACCTCCCAGTGGCTCCCAGTATGGGCTAGGGACCCCCAAGTATGGGCTAGGGACCTCCCAGTGCCTCCCAGTATGGGCTAGGGACCCCCAGGTATGGTCTAGGGACCTCCCAATATGCATTAGGGCTCACCCAGTATGGAGTAGGGGCTCCCCAGTGCCTCCCAGTATGGGCTAGGGACCCCCCAGTGCCTCCCAGTATAGGCTAGGGACCCCCAGTGCCTCCCACTATGGATCAGGGCCCACCCAGTATAGACTAGGGACCCCCAGGATGGATCGGGGCCCACCCAGTATGGGCAAGGGAGCTCCCAGTGCCTCCCAACATGGATCAGAGCCCTCCCAGTTTGGACTAGGGACTTCCTAGTGCCTCCCAGCATGGACTAGGGACCTCCCAGTGAAGACTAGGGACCTCCCAGTGCTTCCCAGTATGGACTGAGGCTCTTCTAGCACAGAACGGGGCCCTCCCAGTGCCTCCAAGGGGATCCCAGTACATCCTAGGACCATCCCAGTACAGACTGGAAGACCTCCCAGTGCCTTCCAGTACAGACTAGGACCCTCCCAGCGCATTGTGGGGCTCCCTAAGTCCTTCCCAGAGCCCCCAATTCCCTCCCAGTGCCCCCCAGTTCCCTCCCAGCCCCTTCCCAGTGCCCTCCAGCCCCCTCCCAGTGCCTCCCAGTGTCTCCCAGTCCACTCACGCTCGAGGAACTGGTGCAGGGCGCGGACATAGTGGAGCCAGGTCTGGCTCTGGGTGACGTTGAAGGTGACGTCGAGCCCCTCGGCGCGCGGGCGGATCATCATCCCTGCGCACGGGGACCGGCCTCGCACCACGGCCTTGCACGACGGCCGTGCAACGTGCACGGGGGGGAGGGGAGGGGCCCTCGTGCAAGGGGAGGGGGGAGCCAGGGGCTGAGCCACCCCCCCCATTGCACACCCGCTCCCCCCGGGCAATGTTGAGGCAGCCCTCGTGCAAATCCTCGTGCAAACCCTCGTGCAAAGGGTCCCTCGTGCAAGGGGTCACACTGGGGGGGGGGGGGTTCAAGGCCGCTCATTGCACACTTCCCCCAGCCACAAGGGCTCACTGCAAGCCCCCGTGCAAGGGGCCCCTCGTGCAAACCCTTGTGCAAAGGGCCCCTCGTGAAAATCCTCGTGCAAAGGTACCCTTGTGTAAACCCTTGTGCAAAGAGTCGCACTAGGGAGGTTTTCAAGGCCACCCATTGCACACCCCCAATGCCCCTGGCCACGAGGTCTCACTCCACGTCCTCGTGCAAATGGTCTCTCGTGCAAACCCTCGTGCAAAGGGTCCCTTGTGCAAAGAGTCACACTGGGGGGGGGGTTCAAGGCCACCCATTGCACACCCCCAATGCCCTCCCCAATGCCCCTGGCCACGAGGTCTTGCTCCAAGCCCTCGTGCAAAGGGTCTCTTGTGCAAACCCTTGTGCAAACCCTCGTGCAAAGGGTCCCTCGTGCAATGGGTCACACTAGGGGGGGGTTCAAGGCCACCTATTGCACACCCCTAATGCCCTCCCCAATGCCCCTGGCCACGAGGTCTTGCTCCAAGCCCTCGTGCAAAGGGTCTCTTGTGCAAACCCTCGTGCAAACCCTCGTGCAAAGGGTCCCTCGTGCAATGGGTCACACTAGGGGGGGGTTCAAGGCCACCCATTGCACACCCCTAATGCCCCCCCCAATGCCCCTGGCCACGAGGTCTCGCTCCAAGCCCTCGTGCAAAGGGTCTCTTGTGCAAACCCTCGTGCAAAGGGTCCCTCGTGCAAAGGGTCCCACCGGGGCCTCTCAAAGCCACCCACTGCACACCCCCAGCGCCTCCCCCCAACATCCCCAGCCACGAGGTCTGGCTCCAGGTCCCCGTGCGAGGGGCCCCTCGTGCAAACCCTCGTGCAAACCCTCGTGCGAGGGGCCCCTCGTGCGCACCGGGGGTGGCGAGGCGGTCCTGGTACTTGGGCACGTGGGGGTCGACGCTCTGCAGCAGCACCCACATGGTGAGGGCGAAGAGCCCGGCCAGGAACCCGTAGAAGAGCAGGTAGAAGAGCAGGATCAGGCCTGGGGGGGGGGGGGGGCGCACGGGGTCAGCACCCCCCCGATAACCCCCCGGGGGTGTGGGGGTGGGGGAATCCCCCCCCCCAAAAAAAAAAACGGTCCCGAAACGCCACCCCAAAGCAGCCCGTTTGCCCCAAAATGCGCCCAAAGCTGCAAGGACCCCAAGTGTCCCACAAATCCCCCAAATGTCGCTCCCCCAGCACCCTAAAAGCCCCCCCCAAACTGCCCCAAGACCCCCAAATTGTCCCAAGACCCCTAAATGACCCCAAATGTGCCCCCAAAAACCGCTCTAAGACCCCTAAATGACCCCAAATGTGCCCCCAAAAACTGCCCCAAGACCCCTAAATGACCCCAAATGTGCCCCCCAAACTGCCCCAAGACCCCCAAATTGTCCCAAGACCCCCAAATGACCCCAAATGTGCCCCCAAAAACTGCCCCAAGACCCCTAAATGACCCCAAATGTGCCCCCCAAACTGCCCCAAGACCCCCAAATTGTCCCAAGACCCCCAAATGACCCCAAATGTGCCCCCAAAAACTGCCCCAAGACCCCTAAATGACCCCAAATGTGCCCCCCAAACTGCCCCAAGACCCCCAAATTGTCCCAACACCCCCAAATGACCCCAAATGTGCCCCCCAAACTGCCCCAAGACCCCCAAATTGTCCCAACACCCCCAAATGACCCCAAATGTGCCCCCCTAAAACTGCCCCAAGCCCCCCAAACTGCCCCCCTAAACTGCCCCAGTAACAAACACCCCCCAGAAAACTGCCCCAGGACCCCCAGACGTGCTCCCAAAACTGCCCCAAGGTCCCCAAACTGCCCCGAGACCCCCAAATGCTCCCCCCAAGAGCCCCAAATGCCCCCAAACGTGCCCCAAAAACTGCCCCGAGATCCCCAAATGCCCCCCCAACCTCACCCAAGACCCCCAAATGACCCCAAATGTGCCTCAAAATTTGCCCCGAGATCCCCAAATGCCCCCCCCAATCTGCCCCGAGACTCCCAAAGGACCCCAAACATACCCCAAAAACTGCCCCAAGATCCCTCAACTGACATGACACCCCCAAACACCCCCCCCAAAATTGCCCCAACCTCCCCCAAACTGCCCCACGATACCCCCCCACTGCCCCCACGGCAGCAGATACCCCCCAAATGCCCCCCAAGCCCTAAACGACCCCCAAAAAACCTGCCCCATGACATCAAATCTACCCTAAAACTGCCCCGAACACCCCAAAACCACCCCAAACACCCCAAAACTGCCCCCAGAGCCCCCTAAAAACCATGAAATCACCCCAACGACATCAAATCCCACCCCAAATACCCCCCCCCCCCCAAAACCCCATTCCCCCCCCAAATCACTCCCGGAGCCCCACATCCCCCCAGAACAACCCCAAATCCCCCCCAAACCCACCGCAGTCCCCAAATCCTCCTAAATTCACCCCAAAAATCAAACCCACTCCTGGAGGCCCCCCCCCCCGGCCCCTTCCGGACACCCCCAAAATCCCCCCTAAAGCCCCCAATCCCCTTTCTGCCCCCCCCCAAAGCCCCCCAGCCCCCCCTCCGAGCCATCTGTCCCTACAAATGGGGGGGGGTCCCAGCCCTGGGGGGGGGGTCCCGTCTGTCTGTAAATGGGGGGGGGGGGCAATGTCCATCTGGCTGCCCCCCCCCGGGGGGGGGGTCCCTGTCGCTCCCATCCCCCAGCCCCGTCCGTGACCTACTTTTGCAGCCACAGCGCGACAGACGGGGGGGGGGGGGGCACGATCCTGCACCCCCCCCTCAAATTGACCCCCCCCCCCCAAATCCCCCAAAGTGCCCCCCCCTCCATTGCAGCCCCGTGGGGGGAGCCTGCAGCCCCCCCAAATTACACCCATGGGGGGGGGGGGGACTTTAAGAGATGTCCTTCCATGGGGGAGGGGCTCTACGGGTTTAAATGGGGGGGCTGCATTTTGGGGGGGGAGGGGTCCCTACGCAGCCCCCCCCCCATTTAAACCCATACAGAGATTGGGGGATGTCTGGGGAGGACCCCATAAAACTCCCCTCCTGTTGCACTCCTGGGGGGGGGGGGTCCCCATATGGCCCCCTCCCACTGCACCCACACGGGGGGGTCCCTGTGCACCCCCCCCCCATCGGACCCAAGTGGGGGGGGGGGTCCCCGCTGTGCCCCCATTTGCACCTATAGGGGAATCCCTACGCAACCCACCCTGATGCAGCCCTATAGGAGACCCTTACGTGCCCCCCCCCCCATTTGGGGGGGGCCCTATGCGACCCCCCCCCCATAGCTATATTGGGGGGTCTCATACGCCCCCCTCCCACTGCACTCAAATGGGGGGGGGGGGCAAATAGGGTCCCTATGGGGAACCCAAATGGGTGGGGGGGCGAATAGGGTCCCCGTGGGGAACCCAAATTGGGGGGGGGGTCCCCATACCCTAAACCCACACCGGGGTGGGGGGGGGCACAACTTTTAGCAGCCCCCCCCCCACGTGCATCCCTACGGGGGGGTCCCTCAGCGCCTCCCCACTGCACCCCAAAGGGGTGGGGGATCCCCACGCAACCCCCCAGGGCCGCTCCCCACATCGCACCCCCAAAACCTGGGGGGGGTCCCCGCGCCCCCCCGACCCCCCCCCCCCCCACCCAAAAATCCCGGACCTACCCCAGCTGGTGCCGGTCCTGCCCAGGACCTGGCGGCTCCGGGGGTCCCACACGAAGGCTCGCCACTCGGCCAGCACCTGCCCGCAGCTCCGCTTCTCCTTGTCCCGAGCCATTTTTTAATTTATTTTATATTTTTTTGGAGGGGGGGGGGTCCCGGGGGGGGGGGCGCTCCGGGGGTCCCGCTCCGCTCCGCCCGCGCCGGGATTCGAACCCGCGACTCCCCAGCGCCGCCGCCGCGCCGCCTTATATAGCCTCGGGGCCACGCCCCCTCGCCCCCTAGCCACGCCCCTTATGCTAATGAAGCGCCTAAAGCCGCCAGAGCCCCGCCCCTTATGCTAATGAAGGGGGCGGGGAGCCCCGCGGCCGTTTCCCACCGCCCCCCATTGAGAGATTTAATGGGGGGGGGGGCTTAAAGGGGCCGCGCGGGGAGAGGGGTGCTGGGAGGCCACTGGGGGGTACTGGGAGTACTGGGGGGGGTGCTGGGAGCCTTGGGAGGGGGATGGGGGAGCACTGGGGGTGCTAACTGGGAGAACTGGGGGGGTACTGGGGGCATTGAGAAGGTTACTGGGAGCACTGGGGGGCTACTGGGGACACTGAGAAGGTTACTGGGAGCGCTGGGGGGCTACTGGGGGGCTACTGGGGGCACTGAGGGCACTGAGCGGGTACTGGGAGCATTGAGAAGGTTACTGGGAGCACTGGGGGGCTACTGGGGGCACTGAGGAGGTTACTGGGAGCACTGGGGGGCTACTGGGGGCGCTGAGCAGGTTACTGGGAGCACTGGGGACTACTGGGGACATGGATAGGGGATACTGGGGAGGGCTTCTGGGAGCTCTGGGGCTTACTGGGAGCACTGGGGGGCTACTGGGGGCATTGAGCAGGTTACTGGGGGTGCTGAGCAGGTTACTGGGAGGTACTGGGGGCTTACTGGGGGGCTACTGGGGGCTTACTGGGGGCTACTGGGGGCTTACTGGGGCCACGGCGAGGGGGCGATGAGGAGGACCCCCGGGAGCTTACTGGGAGCCAACTGGGAGCACTGGAGGAGGGGCCCTGGGTGCCCTTGGGGGCTGCCGAGCGGGGGGGGGCGGGGCTGGAGAGCCCCGCACAACCCCCCCAGCCCCCCCCCACCCAAAAAAAAAAAAAGGGGGGGGGGGGGACCCCCACACCCCCCCCCCCCCCGGTCGTGCCGTCTCCCCGGACGGGTCCCCTGGGGACAACGCGGGGGGGGGAGGGGGGGCGCGTGTGTGCCCCCCCCCTCCCCCCCCCGGTGTCCCGGAGCCCTCGGGGGGGGGGGCTATAAAAAAGGGGGGGGGGCCCCCGCACATCCCCGTTAATCCCCGGGCGGGGCCAAAATCCCCGGGAGGCGCCGCGGGCACCGGGAGCTGAGCGGGTGAGAGGGGCTGGGGGGCACCGGGGGGGGGTCCCGGGGGGGGGTCCCGGGGGGGTTGGGTCCTGTGGGGGCACCGGGGGGGGGTCCCGGGGGGGGCAGGGGTCAGTGGGGGGGGTCCTGGGGGGGGTGGGGTCCTGTGGGGGCAACTGGGGGGGTCCCGGGGGGGTTGGGTCTTCTGGGGGGGGGGGGGGATTCCGGGAGTGGGGGCAACTGGGGGGAGTACTGGGGGGGGTACTGGGGGGGCTGGGGGTCCTGGGGGGGGCACCTGGGGGGTCCTGGGGGGTTGGGGGGGCACGGGGGGGGCAGGGGTCAGTGGGGGGGGGTCCTGGGGGGGGATGGGTCCTGTGGGGGCAACTGGGGGGGTCCCGGGGGGGTTGGGTCTTCTGTGGGGGGGGGGATTCCGGGAGTGGGGGCAACTGGGGGGGTACTGGGGGGATTGGGGGGGGGCTGGGGGTCCTGGGGGGGGCACCTGGGGGGGTTCTGGGGGGTTGGGGGGGCACCGAGGGGGGGGCAGCGGTCAGTGGGGGGGGGGGATTCCGGGAGTGGGGGCAACTGGGGGGGTACTGGGGGGGTTGGGGGGGCTGGGGGTCCTGGGGGGGGCACCTGGGGGGGTCCTGGGGGGTTGGGGGGGCACCGGGGGGGGGCAGCGGTCAGTGGGGGGGGGGTCCTGGGGGGGGTTGGGTCCTGTGGGGGCAACTGGGGGGGGTACTGGGGGGGTTGGGTCTTCTGGGGGGGGGGGGGATTCCGGGAGTGGGGGCAATTGGGGGGGTACTGGGGGGGTTGGGGGGGGGGGCTGGGGGGGCACGTAGGGGAGTCCTGGGGGGGTTGGGGGGAGCTGGGGGCCCTGGGAGGGCACCTGGGGGGTCCTGGAGGGGTCTGGGGGGGTTGGAGGGGGTCCTAGGGGGTCTGGGGGACCTGGGTCCCCTGGGGGAGGCATCTGGGGGGGTCCTGGGGGGGTTGGGGGGGGCTGGGTCCCCTGGGGGAGGCATCTGGGGGGGTCCTGGGGGGATCTGGGGGTGCTGGGGGTCCTGTGGGGGGGCATCTGGGGGGGTCCTGGGGGGGTTGGGGGGGGCTGGGTCCCCTGGGGGAGGCATCTGGGGGGGTCCTGGGGGGATCTGGGGGTGCTGGGGGTCCTGTGGGGGGGCACCTGGGGGGGTCCTTAGGGGGTCGGGGGGGCTGGGTCCCCTTGGAGGGGGTTCTGGGGGGGTCCTAGGGGGTCTGGGGGGGGCCTGGGTCCCCTGGGGGGGAAATCTGGGGGGTCCTGGGGGTGGGGGGCACCTGGGGGGGTGTCAGGGTCCCTTTTGGGTGGGGGGGGGGGCACATGGGGGGTTGGGGGACACCTGAGGGGCGGGCTGGGTCCTTTTGGGGGGGGCACATGGGGGGGTTCTGGGGGGGGGGGCTGGGCCCACTGGGGACCCCCCCCCAAGGGTTGGGGGAGGCCTTGGGCACCTGGGTCCTTTTTGGGGGGGGGGGCCCTGGGTCCTGACCCCCCCCCAGCCCAACATCTTTGGGGGGGGGGGGGGGGGGGCTCCCAGCATCCTTTGGGCCATGGGGGGGGGGGGCTGGGGGGGGGGGGGCAGCGTTCCCAGCATGCCGTGCGGCCCAGGGGCACTGTGGGATTGAGGGGGGGGGGTCCCCGGGGGGGGGTGGAAGCGGCTTAGGGCTGAGCGGCTTTGGGGCTAATTATAGCGCGCCGGCCCTTTAAGGGCTCAGGCCTGGGCTGGGGGCGGGGCTAATCCCGGTCAGGGGGGCGGGGCTAATCCCGTGGGTGAGGTTAATCCAGGGGGCGGGGCTAATCCGAGGGGGGGGGGTAATCTGGGAGCAAGGGGGATGGGGTGGGCGGGGTTAATCCGGAGGGGGAGGTTAATCCAGGGGGCGGGGCTAATCCGAGGATGGGGCTGGTGGGGGCAGGGTTAATCCGGGGGAGGGGCTAATCCCGGGGTGAGGCTCACCTTGGGGGTGGGGCTAATAGGAGGGCGGGGCTAATACACAGATGGGGCTAATCCAGGGGGTGGGGCTAATCTGAGGGTAAAGCTAACCCAGGGGGTGGGGATAATCCGAGGGCGGGGCTAATATGGGAGGGTGGGGCTAATCCAGTTTTGATGTAATCCCAGGGGGCAGTGCTAATCTGAGGGCGGGGCTAATTTGGGGGAGGGGTTAATAAGAGGGTCAGGCTAATATGAGGGCAGGGCTAATACACTGGGGGGTCTAATCCAGGGGGTGGAGCTAATCTGAGGGTGGGACTACTGTGGGGACAGGGTTAATCCAGGGGGTGGAGCTAATCCAGGGGGTGGGGCTAATCTGGGGGGTTGAGGATAACTCAGGGAGTGGCGCTAACCCTAGGGACAAGCTAATCTGGGGTTGCTAATCTAGGGGGCGGGACTAATCTGGGGTTGAGTTTGAGCTAGAGGGCGGGGCTAATCCAGGTTTGAGGTTGACGTGGGGGTGGGGCTAATCCAAGGGTGTGGTTCATGCAGGGGCAGTGATAATCTAGGGTGGTCAGGCTAATCCAGGGGTAAAATTCATCCTGGGGATGGGATGGGCAGGTGTGGCTAATCCAGGGGGAGGGGCTAATCCGAGGGTGGAGATAATCTAGGGGCAGTGCTAACATGGGGAGGAGCTAATCTGAGGAGGTGGAGCTAATCTGGGAGCGAGGTTATTCCAGGGATCAGGCCTAATCTGAGGGTGATGCTAATCTGGGGTTTCTAATCCAGGGGTCAGCGTTAATTTGGGGTTGAGATTGACCTATGGGGTGGGGCTAATCTGGGTTTGTGGATGCCCCGGGGTTGGGGCTAATACCTAATCTGAGGGTCAGGGCTAATGCAGGGACAGGGCTAATCTGAGGGGGTGGGGCTAATCTAGCGGCAAGGTTGAGCCTTGGGGTGGGGTTTATGTAAAGGCGGGGCTAATCCAGGGGGAGGGGCTAATCCATAGGTGAGATTAACCCAGGGGGTGGGGCTAACCTGAGGGAAAGGCTAATCTGGGTTCGTAATTCAGGGGATGGGTAGGGGGTGGGGCTAATCCGGGACAGAGGTTAACCCAGTGGGTGGGACTAATCCGAGGGTGGGGCTAAAGCACGGCATAGCTGATCTGAGGGGGAGGGGCTAATCTGGAGGCAAGGCTTAATGTGGGGGTGGGGCTAATATGAGGGCGGGGCTAATCCAGGTGGAGGGGGTAATCCATGGGGGAGGTTAACACAGGGTGTGGGGCTAATCCAAGGGCGGAGATAATCTGGGGTATGGCTAATATGAGGGGGTGTGGCTAATCTGGGGGTGTTGTTAACCCAGGGGGTGGAGCTAATCCGAGGGCGAGGCTAATCTGGGGTTGCTAATCTGGGGGGTGGGGCTAATATGGGGGTGTGTTTGACCCGGGGTGTGAGGCTAATCTGGGGGTGGGGGTAATCTGTGGTGGAGATAATCTGGGCCATGGTTAATCTGGGAGTGGAGCTAATCCAAGGTTGGAGGTAATCTGGGGCGGGACTAATCTGGGGCAGGGCTAATCTGGGGCGGTGGGGCTAATCTGAGGGTGAGGTTAACCCAGGGGGCGGAGCTAATCTGAGGGCGAGGCTAATCCGGGGGTCCTAATCTGGGGGGTGGGGCTAATCTGAGGGTGGGTTTCACCCAGGGGGCGGGTCTAATCTGGGGGCGGGGCTAATCCGGTGCAGGGTTAATCCGGGGGTGGGTCTAATCTGGGGGTGGGGCTAATCCGGTGCAGGGTTAATCCCGGGGTGGGGCTAATCCGGGGGCGGGGCTAATCCGGGGGGGGGGCGGGGTTAATCCCAGCACCACACCCCGCCTCATCCCCTTGCCCTCCTCCCGCAGCCATGGACATCGGCGGCCTGGAGACGGTGGTGGCCAACTCGGCCTACGTGTCGGCCCGCGGCGGCGCCGGCGCCTCGGGGGCCTCGAGCCGGGACCGGCGGCACCGCGCCCGCCTGCGCCTGCCCCACATCTCCCAGTGCGAGGCCCTGCGCGCCCGCCTGGCTGGCGGCGGCCCCGGTAATGGCGGCGCCCAGGGGGCCGCGGGGCAAGATGGCGGCGCCCAGGACGG
The DNA here is from genome assembly GCF_964035555.1 of Netta rufina. NCBI lineage: Eukaryota > Metazoa > Chordata > Aves > Anseriformes > Anatidae > Netta > Netta rufina. The sequence goes on along the minus strand of NC_140159.1, from coordinate 270,039 downwards.
GCCGGAGGAGACGTCCTTCCGCTGGCAGTGCCTGGAGCAGCCAATCGGGAAGCGGCTCTTCCGGCAGTTCCTGGAGGCCACGCCGGGATTGGCCGCGGCCGGGGCGCTGTGGGCGGAGCTCGAGGCCTTCGAGTGCTGCGAGGAGGCGGAGCGCGGCGAGGCGGCCAAGGCCCTGCGGGGGCGCTTCTTCACCCCGGGAGGGGCCGAGCACTGCGGCTTCCTCAGCGCCGCCGCCATGGCGCCGCCCGCAGGTGAGAGGGGCGGCCATGATGCCTCCAATGGCGGCCATGATGCCTCCAATGGCGGCCATGACACTTCCGGGGCAGCCATGATACCTCCAGGGTGGCCATGATACCTCCAATGGCGGCCATGATTCCTCCAGGGCGCCCATGATACCTCCAGGGTGGCCATGATACCTCCAATGGCAGCCATGATTCCTCCAGGGCACCCATGATACCACCAATGGCAGCCATGATACCTCCAGGGGCGGCCATGATATCTCCAATGGCAGCCATGATACCTCCCAGGGTGGCCATGATTCCTCCAGTGGCGGCCATGATTCCTCCAATGGCAGCCATGATACCTCCAGGGGCGGCCATGATTCCTCCAGGGTGGCCATGATACCACCAATGGCGGCCATGACACCTCCAGGGCGGCCATGACACCACCAATGGTGGCCATGATACCTCCAATGGCGGCCATGATGCCTCCAATGGCGGCCATGACACCGCCAATGGCGGCCATGATAACTCCAGGGTGGCCGTGATACAGCCAATGGCAGCCATGATACCTCCAATGGTAGCCATGATACCTCCAGGGCGGCCATGACGCCTCCAACGGTGGCCATGATGCCTCCAATGGCGGCCATGACGCCTCCAACGGTGGCCATGATGCCTCCAATGGCGGCCATGATGCCTCCAATGGCGGCCATGACACCTCCAGGGCGGCCATGACACTTCCGGGGCAGCCATGATACCACCAATAGTGGCCATGACACCTCTGGGGCGGCCATGATACCTCCAATGACGGCCATGATACCTCCAGGGCAGCCATGATACCTCCAGGGAGGCCATGACACCGCCAATGGTGGCCATGATACCTCCCAGGGTGGCCATGATACCTCCAGGGCGGCCATGATACCTCCAGGGCAGCCATGATACCTCCAATGGTGGCCATGATATCTCCAATGGCAGCCATGATTCCTCCAATGGCGGCCATGATACCACCAATGGCGGCCATGATACCGCCAATGGCGGCCATGATACCTCCACGGTAGCCATGAAGATGGCAGCCATGATAACCCCAGTGGTAGCCATGACCCCCCGGATGGAGCCATGAAGATGGTGGCCATGACACCGCCAATAGCAGCCATGATGTTGATGGCAGCCATGACACCAATGGCAGCCATGACACCCCCAGTAATGGCCATGACACCAATGGCAGCCATGACACCCACGGCCGCCACGACACCCCTCACGCCGTTCCCACCTCTCTCCCCGCTCCTCCCAGGTCCCAGCACCCCGGAGGACTTTGGGCTGGCGCGGAAGGAGCTGCTGGCGCACCTGGAGGCGACGGCGTGGGCGCCGTACCGCGCCTCGCCCTACTTCGGGCGCTTCACGCAGTTCAAGTGGCTGGAGGCGCAGCCGGTGGGCGCCGAGGCCTTCGCCGACTTCCGCGTGCTGGGCAAGGGCGGCTTCGGCGAGGTCTGCGCCTGCCAGCGCCGCGCCACCGGCAAGATGTACGCCAACAAGCGCCTCAACAAGAAGCGGCTCAAGAAGCGCCACGGCTATGAGGTGGCCGCCCCCGTCCCCGCCGCCGTCCTTCGGGTCCCCCGTCTGCCCGTTTGTCCCCCTGTCCGTCCCTCTGTCCCTCTGTCCGTCCCTCTGTCCCCCTGTCTATCCTGTCCTGTCATGTCTTCCTGTCCCCTTCCTTGTCCTTCTGTCCCCTTGTCCATCCTTCTGTCCCACTCTCCATCCCTCTGGCCCCCTGTCCATCTCTCTGTCCCCTCATCTGTCCCCCTGTCCCTTCATCCATCCCTCTGTCCCCCTGTCCATCCCTCTGGCCCATCGTCTGTCCCTCTGTCCCCTCACCTGCCCATTTGTCCCCTTGTCCATCCCTCTGGCCCCTTGTCCATCCTTTCATCCCCTTCCCTGTCCCCCTGTCCCCTTGTCCGTGGCCCCATCCCCTCTGTCCCCTCATCTGTCCCCCGTCCCCTCGTCCATCCCTCTGTCCCCCTGTCCATCCTTTTGTCCTGTCAAGTCTTCCTGTCCCCTTCCCTGTCCCCTTGTCCCCTTTCGTGTCCCCCTGCCCCCCTCCCTGTCCCCCTGTCCCCTCGTCCATCCCTCTGTCCTCTCCTCCTCCCTCTTTCCCCCCGTTTTCTTCCTCCATTTTCCTTCTCATCTTCCTCTATGTTTTCCCCACGATCTCTGCGTGTCCTTGGCGTGTCCTTGGCGTGTGCTTGGCGTGTGCAGGCGGCGATGGTGGAGAAGCGCATCCTGGCGCGGGTGCACAGCCGCTTCATCGTCTCGCTGGCCTGCGCCTTCCAGACCAAGACCGACCTCTGCCTCGTCATGACGCTCATGAACGGCGGCGACCTGCGGTAAGCGTGTGCTTGGCGTGTGCTTGGCGTGTGCCTGGCGTGTGCCTGGCGTGTTATTTGGCACATACGTGGCGTGCGCATCACGTTTGCGAGGGGCTGTCCCGGCTCCTGGGGCATGCCCGCGTGTTCTTAGCACGGGCACGTCCCCGGCGTGTCCTTAGCGTGTGCGTGGCGTGTCCTTAGCGTGTGCGTGGCGTGTCCCTGGCGTGCAGGTACCATGTGTACAACGTGGACGAGGACAACCCCGGGTTCCCCGAGCCGCGGGCCGTGTTTTACACCGCCCAGATCCTGCTGGGGCTGGAGCACCTCCACCAGCACCGCATCGTCTACCGCGACCTCAAGCCCGAGAACGTCCTGCTCGATGATGCCGGTGACGTGGGGACACGGGGGGGGGACGTCGGGGACGTGGGGACAACGGGGGGACATCAGGGATGTGGGGACAACGGGGGGGACATCGGGGATGTAGGGGACATGGGGACACTGGGGACATGGGGATGTTGAGGGTGTTAAGGATGTGGGGGACACTGGGGATGTGGGGACATGGGGGGGATGTTGGGGACACAGCAGGGACATGGGGGACACTGGGGACGTGGGGGCATTGGGGACGTAAGGGACAATGGGGATGTTGGGGACATGGGGGATACTGGGGACATTGGGGACATCGGGGACGTGGGGAACACTGGGGACATTGGGAATTTTGGGGACATGGGGGACATTGGGGATGTGGGGACAACGGGGGGACATCGGGGATGTAGGGGACATAGGGACACTGGGGACATGGGGACATTGGGGGGATGTGGGGGGACATGGGGGAATGTGGGGCCACTGGGGGGGATGTGGGGGACAAGAGGGGGATGTGGGGGACATTGGGGACATTGGGGGACATTGGGGGGATGTGGGGGACATGGGGACACTGGGGGGACGTGGGGGGCATTGAGGACACTGGGGGGATGTGGGGGATTTGGGGACATTGCGCAGGACCTGGGGGACCCGGGGGGCATCCAGGACTTGTGGGGACACCAAGGGGCTGGGGGGTGGACACTGGGGAGCATTACTGGGAGGCGCTGGGAGGGTCACTGGTGGTTACTGGTGGTGCTGGTGGGGACAGGCCACGTCCGTCTGTCCGACATGGGGCTGGCCGTGGAGCTCCGCGAGGGGCAGAGCAAGACCCGAGGCTACGCCGGGACCCCGGGTAGGGGGGGGACATGGGGGGGACATTGGGGGGGCAGGGGGACATTGGGGGGAGGCATTGAGGACACAGGGGGCGTGGGCAGGACATGGGGACATGGGGGGGACATCAGAGGGGCATGGGGGGCCATGGGGAGGTGGTGGGGACATGGGGGGACATGGGGGGGGGGACATTAGGATGGGGGGGACATTAAGGGATGTGGGGGACATGGGGGGGACATTGGGGGGGCAGGGGGACATTGGGGGGGGGCATTGAGGACACAGGAGGCGTGGGCAGGACATGGGGACATGGGGGGGGACATCAGAGGGACATGGGGGGCCATGGGGAGGTGGTGGGGACACGGGGAGACACAGGGGGACATGGGGGGACATGGGGGGGACATTGGGGGGGCAGGGGGACATTGGGGGGCAGGGGGACATGGGGAGGACATCAGAGGGACATGGGGAGGTGGTGGGAACACGGGGAGACACGGGGGGACATGGGGGGGACATGGGGGGGACATTAGGGGATGTGGGGGACACGGGGGGACCCAGAGACATGAGGGACACGGGGGGGAGGGGACAGGGGGGGACACCGAGGACATGGGGACACAGTGGGGACGCCGCGGGGCCGTGGCCCCCACCGACAGAACCAGAGCCAGGAGAGGGGACGCAGGGACACGGGGGGTTGTCCCCCTGCCCCCTCCCCTGTCACCGGGGTGTCCCCCCCCTGTCCCCCCCGCCCAGGGTTCATGGCGCCCGAGGTGCTGCGGGACGAGGAGTACGACTGGGCCGTCGACTACTTCACGCTGGGGGTGACGCTCTTCGAGATGGTGGAGGCCAGGGGGCCCTTCCGGCGCCGCGGGGAGAAGGTGGGCACTGGGGGGACTGGGAGGCACTGGGAGGGACTGGGAGGGGGACTGGGGGGAACCGGGAGGGACTGGGAGGGAACTGGGAGGGACTGGGAGAGACTGGGGGGAACTGGGAGGGACTGGGAGGCACTGGGAGGGGAACTGGGGGGAACTGGGAGGGACTGGGAGGCACTGAGAGGGACTGGGAGGGGGACTGGGGGGAACTGGGAGGGACTGGGAGGGACTGGGAGGGGGACTGGGAGGGACTGGGAGGGGGACTGGGGGGAACTGGGAGGGACTGGGAGGGGGACTGGGAGGGACTGGGAGGGGGACTGGGGGGAACTGGGAGGGACTGGGAGGGACTGGGAGGGGGACTGGGGGGAACTGGGAGGGACTGGGAGGGACTGGGGGGGACTGGGGGGAACTGGGGGGGACTGGGAGGGACTGGGAGGGGAACTGGGAGGGACTGGGAGGCACTGGGAGGGACTGGGAGGGGGACTGGGGGGAACTGGGAGGGACTGGGAGGGACTGGGAGGGGGACTGGGGGGAACTGGGAGGGACTGGGAGGGACTGGGGGGGACTGGGGGGAACTGGGGGGGACTGGGAGGGACTGGGAGGGGAACTGGGAGGGACTGGGAGGCACTGGGAGGGACTGGGAGGGACTGGGAGGCACTGGGAGGCCAGGGGGCCCTTCCGGCACCGCGGGGAGAAGGTGGGCACTGGGGGGACTGGGGGGGACTGGGAGGGACTGGAAAGTACTGGGGACCCAAGCGTCACCCCCATGTCCCCATTCACTTGCCCCCATGTCCCCAAGCGTCGTCCCTGTGTCCCCAGGTGCCATCCCCATGTCCCCAGGTGCCATCCCCATGTCCCCAAGCATCACCCCCATGTCTCCATGCATTATCCCCATGTCCCCAAGTGTCCCCCTGTGTCCCCAAACATCACCCCCATGTCCTCAGGTGCCATCCCCATGTCCCCAAGCGTCACCCCCATGTCCCCAAGTGCCACCCCCATGTCCCCATGCATTATCCCCATGTCCCCAAGTGTCACCTCATGTCCCCACGTATCACCCCCATGTCCCCAGTTGTCACTCTGATGTCCCCAAGGGTCACCCCCATGTCCCCAGGTGTCACCCCCAGGTCCCCAGGTGCCATCCCCATATCCCTGTGCGTCACCCCCATATCCCCAGGTGTCACCCCCGTGTCCCCAAGCATCACCCCCATGTCCCCGGGTGTCACCCCCATGCCCCTAGGCATCCTCCCATGTCCCCAAGTGCCACCCCCATGTCCCCATGTATCACCCCCATGTCCCCAGGTGCCATCCCCATGTCCCTAAGCGTCACCCCCATATCCGAGGTGTCACCCTCATGTCCCCAGGTGTCACCCCCATATCTGAGGTGCCATCCCCATGTCCCCAAGTGCCATCCCCATGTCCCTAAGTGTCACCCCCATGTGCCCGGGTGTCACCCCCATGCCCCCAGGCATCCTCCCATGTCCCCAAGTGCCATCCCCATGTCCCCAAGTGCCATCCCCATGTCCCTAAGCGTCACCCCCATGTCCCCAGGTGTCACCCCCATGCCCCCAGGCATCCTCCCATGTCCCCAAGTGCCACCCCCATGTCCCCAGGCGTCACCTCATGTCCCCACATATCACCCCCATGTCCCCAGTTGTCACTCTGATGTCCCCAAGGGTCACTCCCATGTCCCCAAGCATCACCCCCATGTCCCCATGCATTATCCCCATGTCCCCAAGTGTCCCCCTATGTCCCCAAACATCACCCCCATGTCCCCAGGTGCCATTCCCATGTCCCCAAGCGTCACCCTCATGTCCCCAGGTGTCACCCCCATATCCGAGGTGTCATCCCCATGTCCCCAAGGGCCATCCCCATGTCCCCAGGCATCACCCCCATGTCCCTATGCATTATCCCCATGTCCCCAAGCGTCAGCCCCATGTCCCCAGGTGTCATCCCAATGTCCCCGTGCATCACCCCCTTGTCCCCAGGTGTCACCCCCATGTCCCTGAGTGTCCCCCCATGTCCCCAGGCATTCTCCCATGTCCCCAAGTGCCACCCCCATATCCCTGTGCATTATCCCTATGTCCCCAGGTGCCATCCCCATGTCCCCGGGCATCATCCCCACGTCCTCAAGTGCCACCCCCATATCCCTGTGCATTATCCCCATGTCCCCAGGTGCCATCCCCGTGTCCCCGGGCGTCACCCCCATATCCCAGGCGTTACCCCCATGCCCCCAGCCATCCTCCCATGTCCCCAAGTGTCACCTCATGTCCCCAGTTGTCACTCTGATGTCCCCAAGGGTCACCCTCATGTCCCCAGGTGTCACCCCCATATCCGAGGTGTCACCCCCATGTCCCCAGTTGTCACTCTGATGTCCCCAAGCGCCACCCCCCATGTCCCCAAGCATCACCCCAAGCCCCCATACACCCTCCCCACTCCCCACCCTCCATCCCCCCGTATCACCCCCATCCCCCTCCTATCCCCAGGGTCCCCCCCCAGTCCCTAGAGACCCCCGTCCCCAGTGTCACCCCCCCCCAGTGTCACCGCCGCCCCCTCCCCGCAGGTGGAGACCCAGGAGGTGACGCGGCGCACGCTGCAGGACCCGCTCAGCTTCTCGGAGCGTTTCAGCGCGGCGGCGCGGGCGGCCTGCGAGGGGCTCATGGCCAAAGACCCCCGCGCCCGCCTGGGCTTCCAGGCCGGGAGCTGCGCCCAGCTCAAGGCGCACCCCCTCTTCGCCTCCGTCAGCTGGGGGCGCCTGGAGGCAGGTAACCCCCCACCCAAGGGTGCTGGGGGGGGGCTGGGGGGTGGGGGGTGGTGCAGGAGGGGTCGTTTTGGGTGCTGGGTGCTGCAGGAGGGGTCTTTATGGGTGGTCCAGGAGGGGTTCACCTGGGGGTTGGGTGCTGCAGGAGGGGTCCCAGTGGGTGCTGGAGGAGGGGGCTGGGGGCGGTGGGTGCTGCAGGAGGGGTCCAAGTGGGTGCTCCAGGAGGGGGATGGGGGTGCTGGGTGCTCCAGGAGGGGTCTTTATGGGTGCTCCAGGAGGGGTTCATCTCGGGGTTGGGTGCTCCAGGAGGGGTCCCAGTGGGTGCTGGGTGCTCCAGGAGGGTTCTGGGGAGCTTGGGTGCTCCAGAGGGGGTCTTTATGGGTGCTCCAGGAGGGGGCTGGGGGAGGTGGGTGCTGCAGGAGGGGTCTTTATGGGTGCTCCAGCATGGGTTCACCTGGGTGCTGGGGTGCTTCAGAAGGGGTCTGAGGAGTGGTGGGTGCTGCAGGAGGGGCTGGGGGCAGTGGGTGGTACAGGAGGGGGTCTTTATGGGTGCTCCAGCGTGGGTTCATCTGGGGGTTGGGTGCTCTTGAAGGGGTCCCAGTGGGTGCTGGGTGCTCCAGAAAGGGTCTGGGGGCAGTGGGTGCCGCAGGAGGGGTCCCAGTGGGTGGTGGGTGCTGCAGGAGGGGTCTTTATGGGTGCTCCAGAAGGGGTTCACCTGGGGGGTGGGTGCTCCAGGAGGGGTCCCAGTGGGTGCTGGGTGCTCCTGGAGGGGTCTGGGGGTGCTGGGTGCTCCAGGAGGGTTCTGGGGAGCTTGGGTGCTCCAGAGGGGGTCTTTATGGGTGCTCCAGGAGGGGGCTGGGGGAAGTGGATGCTGCAGGAGGGGTCGTTTTTGGGTGCTGGGTGCTCCAGGAGGGGTCTTTATGGGTGGTCCAGAAGGGGTTCTTCTGGGGGGTTGGGTGCTCTAGAAGGGGTCTGGGGGGGGGTTGGGTGCTCCAGAAAGGGTTGCTTTGGGTGCTGGGTGCTTCAGGAGGGGTTCACCTGGGGGTTGGGTGCCCTAGAAAGGGTCGCTGTGGGAGTTGGGTGCTCCAGGAGGGGTCTGGGGGGCTTGGGTGCTCCAGAATGGGTTGTTTGGGGTGTTGGGTGCTCTAGAAGGGGTCCCAGTGGGTGCTGGGTGCTCCAGAAGGGGTTGCTTTGGGTGCTGGGTGCTCCAGAAAGGGGTCTGGGGGCAGTGGGTGCTGCAGGAGGGGTTGGTTTGGGTGGTGGGTGCTCCGGAAGGGGTCTTTATGGGTGCTGCAGGAGGGGTCTGGGGGGGGTTGGGTGCTCCAGGAGGGTTCTGGGGAGCTTGGGTGCTCCAGAGGGGGTCTTTATGGGTGCTCCAGGAGGGGGCTGGGGGAGGTGGGTGCTGCAGGAGGGGTCGTTTTGGGTGCTGGGTGCTGCAGGAGGGGTCTTTATGGGTGCTCCAGGAGGGGTTCTTCTGGGGGTTGGGTGCTGCAGGAGGGGTCCCAGTGGGTGCTGGGTGCTCCAGAAAGGGTCTGGGGGCAGTGGGTGCTGCAGGAGGGGTCTTTAGGGGTGCTGGGTGCTCAGGAAGGGTTGCTTTGGGTGCTGGGTGCTCCAGAATGGGTCCCAGTGGGTTTTGGGGTGCTCCAGAATCAGTTACTGTTGGGTGCTGGGTGCTCCAGAAAGGGTCTGGTGGCAGTGGGTGCCGCAGGAGGGGTCCCAGTGGGTGGTGGGTGCTGCAGGAGGGGTCTTTATGGGTGCTCCAGAAGGGGTTCACCTGGGGGTTGGGTGCTCTAGAAGGGGTCTGGGGGGGGTTGGGTGCTCCAGAAAGGGTTGCTTTGGGTGCTGGGTGCTCCAGGAGGGGTTCTTCTGGGGGTTGGGTGCTCCAGAAGGGGTCCCAGTGGGTGCTGGGTGCTCCAGAAGAGGTCTGTGAGAGTGGGTGGGTGCTGCAGGAGGGGTCGGTTTGGGTGGTGGGTGCTCCAGAAGGGGGTCTTTATGGGTGCTCCAGGAGGGGTCTGGGGGGCTTGGGTGCTCCAGAATGGGTTGTTTGGGGTGTTGGGTGCTCTAGAAGGGGTCCCAGTGGGTTTTGGGTGCTCCAGAAGGGGTTGCTTTGGGTGCTGGGTGCTCCAGAATCAGTTACTGTTGGGTGCTGGGTGCTCCAGGAGGGGTCTGGGGGCAGTGGCTGCTTCAGGAGGGGTTGGTTTGGGTGGTGGGTGCTCCAGAAGGGGTCTTTATGGGTGCTGCAGGAGGGGGCTGGGGGTGGTGGGTGCTGCAGGAGGGGTCCAAGTGGGTGCTCCAGGAGGGGTTCACCTGGGGGTTGGGTGCTGCAGGAGGGGTCTGGGGGAGGTGGGTGCTGCAGGAGGGGTCTTTATGGGTGCTCCAGCATGGGTTCACCTGGGTGCTGGGTGCTTCAGAAGGGGTCTGAGGAGTGGTGGGTGCTGCAGGAGGGGGCTGGGGGCAGTGGGTGCTGCAGGAGGGGTCTTTATGGGTGCTCCAGAAGGGGTTCACCTGGGGGTTGGGTGCTCTAGAAGGGGTCCCAGTGGGTGCTGGGTGCTCCAGGAGGGATATGGGGAGTGGTGGGTGCTGCAGGAGGGGTCGGTTTGGGTGCTGGGTGCTCCAGAATCAGTTACTGTTGGGTGCTGGGTGCTCCAGAAAGGGTCTGGGGGCAGTGGGTGCTGCAGGAGGGGTCTTTAAGGGGTGCTGGGTGCTCCAGGAAGGGTTGCTTTGGGTGCTGGCTGCTGCACGAGGGGTCTGGGGGGGGGGGGTTGGGTGCTCCAGAAGGGGTCCCAGTGGGTGCTGGGTGCTCCAGAAAGGGTCTGGGGGCAGTGGGTGCCGCAGGAGGGGGTCCCAGTGGGTGCTGGGTGCTCCAGGAGGGATATGGGGAGTGGTGGGTGCTGCAGGAGGGGTTTTTATGGGTGCTCCAGGAGGGGTTCATCTCGGGG